>NC_007090.3:4639699-4769699 GCF_000004695.1 Dictyostelium discoideum AX4
TCTAAGTTTTCTTTTAGGTATCTGGATGTGAATTTGTTTTTTTGGATCTGATATTCCCAGCTTTTGTGATGAGATGAGTTTGTTTGTTTGGTTTCTAGTGCTAGGATGAACTGGTTTATGATCCAAAGTTTCTGCGCCAGTTGTCTCAATTCTATATTCCAAATGTTCCAGCCCCCTACTTTTAGTGGGTATCTTGCTCTTTTGGTTCTCATTAAATTAATAACTTGAAATCCACTAGCATTTTTGTTGTTTGGTGCCGATAAAAACCATTCGACTAATTTATTGATTTGGTTTAATTCCTCTTCCTTAAAGTTCTCTACATATGAATAGTAGGTTAATTTAGAGAGTGCGAATGCTTTGAGGATGTTGGTTTTGGTTTTGATTGTTGAGTCAGTGGTTTTCCATAGTACTAAGGATGATCTTATTGTGTTTAATATTTCTGGTATTTTTCTTGTTATCCCTTTGCCTGTGAAGAAGTATCCCAAGTATCTTTCTGGATTTGTAGATATTGGTATTCTTTGGTTGGTATTGTCTGGGTTGCCTATAAGAATTGATGAAGATTTGTCGATGTTTAGTTTTGAGGAAGTGGCTTTGCAAAATGAATTGAAGTGTTGTAGTACTAATTCAAGTTGTTGAGAGTCTGGGACCATTGAAGCCGAGTCGTCTGCAAAGCTTTGGAATTTCTCTCTGTGGTCGCTGTTGTTTAGAGGAAGGCCAGTAATTCGGTCATCTTGTAAAATTTTTCTAGCTAAAGCCTCTATTACAAGGACGAACAGGGTGGGTGATAGTGGATCTCCTTGTTTGACTCCTCTTTTGATCTCAAAGGGTATAGTAGTTCTACCATTAATTTCAATTCTTGCTTCAGATTTGGTGAGTAGATTCATTATCAGGTTGATTATATTGGTTGGAATGTTGATGTGTTGTAGTGATCTGAGTATTGAACCGTGTGAAATCGAGTCAAAAGCTTTTTCGAAATCATATAGTGTAATTATTCCGTTAATTCTTTTATCATTACAATAGTTGATTAATTCGTTCATTGATATGATATTATCTATAATGAATCTGCCTGGTACGAAACCTTTTTGATTGTGGTTGATCACTTTCGTTAGTATTGGGATTATTCTATTGTTTATTAGTTTTGAGTGGATTTTATATATACAGTTAGCCAGTGTAATTGGTCTTCTGTTTTTGATTAGTTCGGGGTCTCCCTTTTTAGGTATCGTGATAATGAGGCCTTCTTTGTAATTTTTGCTAATTAGATGAGGATTTCTTAGAGTGTCGTTGAATGCTGAGGCCAGTATTGGAGCTAGTTTTTCTTTGTGTGTTATGTAGAATAAGTTTGGAATTCCATCTGGGCCTGGAGATTTGTGTGGGTTCAATTGTTTTATTACTTCTAGGATCTCTTGTGTTGTGAATTCATTTTCAAGGTTGTCCCATGTTGAGTCCCTGGTCACTGTCCAATTTTCCAACATTTCATAATACTGAATGAACCACGATCTTAAGTCACACGGATTTAACCAGACTTTCCTACCCTTGCTTTGGATGAAAATTATTTTCTTTAACGACATAAGGCGTAGTTTAAATTTATGTTATCCAATTCAAAAAAAAATAAGGCGTAGTAATGAATTATAATTCATGAAAAACCATTTTTATCTATTTTAATTCAAAATCACTTTTTTTAAATTTAATTTTTTAATCATGATTAAATGGTAATGTTCTGTTACTGAATGTCAAAATTTTATAACCAAAAAATCAAAAGAAAAAAATTAAAAAAATTGATCACTTCTTTTATTATAAATTTTATTAATATATTCTTTTTTTTTTTTTTTACAAATTTGGAGAGATATTTATATATTTTTTTAATATAAAATAATTATTAAAATAAATCATATAATAATTTTTTTTTTTTTTTTTTGAAATGTTTTTTTTGAAATTTTCTTTTTTTTTTTTTTTTTTAATAAATTATTTTTATTTTTTAAAACACAATGGTAAAAGATGAATGAAGAAAATGAATTAAAAACAAATACAACTACAACTAATACTACAACAACTAGTTCATTTTTACAATTTTTACCAACCTCTGGTTCATTTTCTAAATATAATGTGAAAAAACCAGTA
This sequence comes from Dictyostelium discoideum AX4, assembly GCF_000004695.1. Classification (NCBI taxonomy): domain Eukaryota; phylum Evosea; class Eumycetozoa; order Dictyosteliales; family Dictyosteliaceae; genus Dictyostelium; species Dictyostelium discoideum. The sequence continues at coordinate 4,641,818 of NC_007090.3, forward strand.
TGTATTCAAATTGTTAATTTCAAATTGTTTAAATGTATTTGAAATTAATTTTTTTTTCTTTTTTTTTTTTTTAGGCATCAACCCAAACTATACCCAAATATATTGCATCTCATAATACAAACCCACCAAGTAAGTTAAATAAATAATAATACTTAAACATAAATATCACATATGTAGACTATCATACTAATGATTATCTTTTTTTTTTTTTCATTTTAAAATTAGATGATGAATTTGTAAAAAATGAGGAAAATAATATATTAATTAGATCATTAACTAAAAATTCTGTCAATAAAAGGTATATATATATATATATATATATAATAAAAGAAAAACAAAATCGTTTAAAACTAACTCTTATAAATTATTATTTTTATTATTTTCAATAGGATTAATGAACAAATTCCAAATGCAAATAGGCAACAAAAAAAGATAGATAGCAATTATAATGATGATAGTGATGGTGATAATGATGATCAACAAGTTTATTCTTCAGAAATAGATGATTTTAGTCCAAATAAAAGGTCAAGATCTTAAAAAAAAAAAAAAAAAAAAAAAAAAAAAAAAAAAAAAAAATTTTACCCAGGAAAGTTATTTAAAAAATCAAAACTATATTTATCATTTGTTTGATGTATATGAATTTTTTTTTTTTTTTTTTTAAAAAAATTTATATCTTTCTATTTTTAGAAAAGAATTATACTGAAAACATATTTCATATTTTCGTGCATAAACAACAAAATGAATAAAATTTTTTTTTTTTTTTTTTTTTTTTTTTTAAAAATTGCATTTTTAATTTTTTTTTTTTAATTTTTTTTTTTTCTTATGTTAACATAATCAAAAAGACGATAAATAAATAAAAAAATGTTTCGAATAATTAAAAATGTTAATAAATTATTAATAAATAATAATAATAGTTATTATAATAATAATAGTAGAAATTTACAAATTAAAAATTATTTTGCATCATCTAAAAAGGAAATAGGTGAAATTATTGAAAAAAGGATGGATAGAGGAAAAATAAAAGAAAGGAAAAAAACCAAATTTGTAAGTCAAGCATATAGAAGTATAATAGAAAGAAGAGAAGAAGAGGTTGTTATTATTGATAAAATAAGGATGGATACAGGAGAAATAAAAGAAAGTCAGACAAATTATACAAGTGTTCCAGAAAGAGGAGAAACAGAGGATATTGCTAATGATGAAAAAAAGTCAAATTCACCCAAATCATTACATATTACAGATTTAATAGAATTTTGTAATACACATAATCAAGAGATTGAACAAAATTTAAAAGATAAATCAAAGAAACCAATGGCATTATGTTTTGCATACAATGGCTCCAAATATTATGGATCATCGTATTCTTTTGATATCAGATTTCCAGCAATTGAAAACCTAATAGAGAAATCCTTAATTAGAAATGGTCATATAGCATTGGAGAATATTGGTAATTTAAAAAGAATAAAGTTAAGTAGAAGTAGTAGAACTGATAAAGGTGTTCATTCAGTATCGACTGTTATTTCAGCATTTCTATTAATTGACAAAGAAACAGAGAGACTTGCCCAATTTGGCACGCCACCACAATATTTCATTGATAATATTAATCGTTATTTACCATCTGATATAAGATTAATTTCAGCGACAAAACCAAGTCGTACATTTAGAGCAAGACCAGCATCCAAAAGTAGAGTTTATAATTATTTAGTACCAATGGATCATTTAAAAGATATTTCAATCGATCGAATGAATAGCATACTTTCAAATTTCATTGGTACTTCTTCTTTCCATAATTACACTTATCAACGTTTTACTTATCTTGATAGTAATACATTAAAGAAATTATCAAAAATTAATGATACTCAAGATGAGAATGAAAATAATGACGATGAGGAGGATGAGGAGGAGGATGATGAAGAAGATGGTAATGATAATACAAAAATTGATATTGAAAAAGAAGTTGAAGAATTAGAGAAATTAGAAAATAAAAAAAATATAGAAATAGATAGATTGGCTGAAAGTGAATTATTTAGAAAGAATCCAGTAAATGTTAGAACAATTATGAATTTTTATGTTGAAAAAGAAACTGTACTATTTGAAGGTAAACAATGGTATAGATTCGTTGTAGTTGGTGATTCATTTTTAATGTATCAAATTAGAAAAATGATGGGTTTCTTCCTTTCAGTTGTTAAAGGTTATCAAAATGAGATAGGACTCCAATTATCTTTGAAATCACCATTTTCAATCTGTTCTCCAATTTCACCTCCTTTTCCTTTATTTTTATATGATGTTAATTTTCCAAGGGAAAAAATTTTACTCCCAGTATCCAGACAAATACAAAATGAATTTTTAAATTCTAAATTAATGCCACATCTCCACAAAATAGAAAATGAAACTAATCAATTCTCTGAATTTTTTAATCAATTATCAACTTTTAATTTCCGTTTAGATGATATTGATCAATTAATAATATTAAATAAAGAATTTCATGAAAAAATTGAACTAAAAAAAGCAGAAAGAGAAAAAAGAATAGAAGATTATAATAATAATTATAATAATAATAATAATTATAATAATAATAATAATAATAATAATAATAATAATAATAATAATAATAATAATAATAATAATAATAATAATAAAAATAATAATTATAATTATAATAATAATTATAATAATATTTATAATAATTATAATAATTATAAGCGTAAATAAATAAATAAATAAATAAATGAAAAAATAAAAAAAGAAAGAAGGAATGTACATTTTTTATTTTATTTTATTATATTTTATTTTATTTTATTTTATTTTATTTTATTTTATTTTATTATCTAATTTGAAGTAAATGTAATTAAAATTAAAAATGATGGATATATTATAAATGGAAGTAAAGCTGCAATTGAGTATCTTCTAATATGTTTATTTGGTTCTTGAATATACATTATTGAATAAATTAATGGGAAATATAATAATAATCCAATGAAAAAGAATAATCTTGCATAATAATAATGTTTACATTTTATTTTATCTTGTCTAAAATCAATATAATTATTTTGTTTTTCTTGTTGATCTTGTGTGTATTTTTTTTCTTTATTTTTGAAATTAATATTATTATTTTCTTCTAATAAACTTTCACTATCATTTAAAATATAATTTTTATTATTTTGAAAAACCATTTTTATTTTTATTTTAATTATTACTTTAAAATGGTTATGTAAATTTTTAATTTTCTTTTTTTTCTTTTTATTTTCTCTTTTCTTTTATTTTTTTTTTTTTTTATTTTTTTTTTTTATTTTTATTTTCATTTTCATTAAAAATATTAATGAAATAACAAACCCATTGCATATTCATATATGGTTTCATTTTTTAAAAATTATTTTGAGTAATTTATTGATTAGGTTTTAAAAATTATGTGTGGTATGAAAAATAATAATTAAAAAATCTAAACAACCACACCCACAACACATTATCATTTTTAAAAAATTTTTAAAATGTAAAAATGGTTTTTTTTTTTTGTTTAAAGAAAAAAAAAAAAAAAAAAATACTAAAATTAAAAATAAAAGGCATAGTTTAAGAAACTTTTAAACTAATAAACAAATATATAATTTTATACTTAAAATAAATAAATGACATTTGAAGAAATAGATTTAAAAGAAAATATAGATAAACATGTATTTGTTAAAACATGTCAATGTGGTATTAATTCATTCGATAATTCAGAATCAAAAAGATCAAAAATAATATTTATAATTGGTCACGTTTTTATTTTTATGCATTTATTTAATTTACCAAAACTTTGGTCAAATAATGAAACTTCAAAAAGATATGCAATAGGTTCTTTATTTTGGTTAATTTTTTCAATTATAGTAATTTCTTATTCATTTTTATTTATTAAATTTAAAATGGTTTAAAACATTTTTAAATTAAATGTATAAAATTATCAAACTTTTAAAAAAAAATAAAAATAAAAATAAAAATAAAAATAAAAATAAAAAATAAAAATAATAATTGTAATAACAAATAAAATTTTAATAATAAATCAAAATAATGTAAATCATCCTATTTTTTTTTTTTTTTTTTTTTTTCATTATTATTTTTTTTATTTATATTTTATTTTTATTATTTTCATTATTATTATTTGAATATTTGTTAAAATTATTTCAACACACCAAACAATGTATAAAAACAATAAATTACCCCCAAATAATTAATTTTATTAAGAATATTGAGGTGTGGTGTTTTTGTTTTATTCAATGAATTTCCTTTTTTTTATGACAGGTAGTGTGATACTACAAGTTTGAAGAGCAAAATTATAAAAAAGATAAATATTTTGAATTTTATATTCAAATAAAATTCGAATATTTTAAATAATAATAATTTTTAATTTATTTTTTATACATATAAAATAAATTTTTTTTTTTTTTTTATTTCTTTATTTAATTTTTTTTTTTTTTGATAGGATTTGATAATTAATTATAATACAAATCAATTTTTTAAAAAAATTATATTATGAAACTTTTAAATAGTCTTGTTTTATTAGCAGCTCTTTGTGCTATTACTGCAAATGGAAAAATTGTTGAAGGTAATTTTTCCTTTTTTTTTTTCTTTAAAAATTGGATTTTACCAATGTTAACATTTTCTTTATTAATTTTTAAAAACAATAGATACACCAGATCCATCAACAGTTTATAATTTGTTTCAATTAAGTTCATCAGATGGAGGATGTGACCCAGCTGGTACCCATTCACCAGATGCCAATGTTAATGTATCAGTTGATAAATGTAGAAATGTTTGTAACAAAAATATAAAGATCTCAAAGGGAACCTCAACAAATCAATTCACATTCCAAACTTATAATGATAATTCATGTAGTCAAGCCACATCAGATCAAGCATTATCATTCACATGTTCAGACAATGTTAAGAAACAATTAGGAACAAGTATTTATAGTGTCATTTGTAGTACTGGTAGTGATTCCACAAATCCAACAAGTACTCCATCCACCACTCCATCTGCTACCCCAACTGTCACTCCATCCACCACTCCAACTGTTACCCCAACTGTCACTCCATCCACCACTCCAACTGTTGCCCCAACTGTTCCTCCAACTACTCCTCCATCCACAACAACTGGATCTGGTTCTACCGTGGTTGCATCATTTGGTTTAATTGTTTCTATTTTATTGGCTTCATTAGCTCTTTAAAATGATTTATTTGATTTTATTTTAACATTACTTTTTGTATCACCATAATTTTTTAAAAAATAAAAATAAAAAAAAACTTAACACGAAAAAAATAAATTATATTTTTTTTATATATTTTATTAGAAATTCCAAAAAAAAAAAAAAAATTATTATGGGTTATTTTAAATATAATTATTAATTATTTTATTTTATTTTAGAAATGCACATAATTAAAAAAAAAAAAAAAAATATCTTCTTGATTTTTTAAAAAATTCCTTGGGTTAATTATTTTAAATATTATTATTATTTTTATTTTATTTTTTTTTTTTTGATATTTTTAATACAGATTACTTTATTTTTTTCAATTTTTTTTTTTTTTTTTTTTTTTTTTTTTTTTAAAAAAAATATATTTATAGATTTTTTTTTTTTTTTTTTTTATTATTATTAATTAAAAAAAATCAAATTTAATAAGAAATGAATAAAAAAGTAATTATTTTAACAGGTGGTACAGATGGTATTGGAAGAAATTCATTAAATTATTTAATAAATGAAGATAATTTAAAATTAATTTTACCAATTAGAAATTTAGAAAAAGGTGAAAAGGTAATTCAAGAATTAAAATTAATAAATTCAAATATTGATATTACAACTATGGAAATGGATTTATCATCATTTGAATCAATTAAATCATTTGTTAATGAATTTAATAAATTGGGTTTACCATTACACACATTGGTAAATAATGCTGGTATTATGTCACCAATTTATAAAAAAACAGTTAATGGATTTGAGTCAACATTTGGTACAAATTATTTGGGTACATTTTTATTAACAAATTTACTTTTACCAAATTTAAAAAAATCAAATACTGAATCTGATAAAGGTAATATCGTTATTGTCACTAGTAGAATGCATTATTACGTCTCAACATTGGATATTGATAATTTGGAAAATATTAATGAATCCAATTTTTCAAGTGGTAATGAATATAATAAATCAAAAGTTTGTGATTTATTATTTGCATTTGAATTAAATAATAGATTAAAATCTGATGGTTATGATAAAATAATCAATGTTAATTCAATTCATCCTGGTTTTCAAATTACATCATTGTCAAAAGATCATGGTTGGTTTTCAAATTATATAGTTTTACCAATTTTAACTTTTTTCTTGGGTAATAATATTAATGATATGGGTAAAGCCTTAGCTGAAATATCATTAAATAAATCAAATGTAAATGGTAAATACTTTCAATTAACTACTGAATCTCAACCTTCAAAATTAGTTACAAATAATGAAATTTCAAAATCATTATGGGAAAAAACAATAAAATTACTTGAATTATAATTTAAAAATAAAATATTAATTATAAACAAACAATAAAAAATACTTTTATTATAACAAATATAAATAATCCAAATAGTAATTTCTTTTTTTTTTTTCTTTTTTTTTTTTTTTTTTTTTTTTTTCTTATACATTAACATTTAAATGTCAAACTATTATTTATTGAATTAAAATGATATCATATTATTAATATAAGTAAACTTTTAGAATTTTAAAATTTATTATTTTTTTTTATTTTTTTTTTTTTATTTTTTTCCATATGTTTTTTTTTTTTTTTTTAAATAAAACATAGATAAATTAAAATAAAAAAAATAATATTTAAAAAAAAAAAACAGAATAAATTTAATTGATAAAGGAAAAAAAAATTGGATATATTTACCACTTTCTTTTTTTTTTCAAGATTATTGAATTATAAATCGAGGTATGGGGTGAACTTAGTAATTTTTTTAGTTTTTATTTTTTATTTTTTATTTTTTTTTTTTTTTGGGTTTAAAAAATCTATAAATAATTTTTATTTTTTATTTTTTTTTTTTAACATTCTTATATTTATTTATTTATTTATTTATTTATTTATTTATTTATTAATTAAAAAAAAAAAAAAAAAAAAAAAAAAATGAAATTACTATTTGGATTATTTATATTTGTTATAATTTTCTCAGCAATTAATTCTCAAAATATTGTTCAAAGTCCATTTAATTATTTTGAAATTTCAAATGCGTTTTGTGGAAATGTAATTACAACATATCAAATAAATGCAGAAAATAATGGTTGTCTTAGATCATGTGAAGATACCAATGTATCAGCCAATTTTGTTAGAATAGTTCAAACAACAACCAATAATAATACTTTTACTGCCACAGAGTATACTGATTCCACTTGTACAAATTTACCAGCTACCAATGGTCAAACATTTACATTCACATGTCAATATGATAATAATCAAGTTACACTTGATAATGGTCAAAGAGTAATATGTTATGATTTAAATACAAAAGCTCCAATTCCAAAGAATGTTAATGATAGTTCAGCATCAAGTAGATTAATTATTAGTTGTTCAATTTTATTCCTTGGTTTCATTATTGCTTTATTATTATAAGATAATAATTTTTTTTTTTAAAAAAAAAAAAAAATAATAAAAAAAAAAAGTTTTAAATTAATTATTTTAAAATAATATTATAAAATATATTTTATTTATTTCTTCTTTTTATTTCCACTACTAACACCTGAAGAAGGTACAGCTTGAGCATGTTTAGTTTCTTTTATATGTTGGAATAATTTATTTCTACTTGGAAATTCACCTTTGCAAACATTACAAAATAATGATTCACCACTACCACCAGTTTGACCTTGTTGTTGTTGTTGTTGTTGTTTTTTCTCTTCTTTCTTTTCTCTTTTTTCTTTTGCTTTACCTTTACTCTTTGTTGTTGTTGTAGCTGATGTTGTTGTGGTCGTTGTAGTTGTTGTGGTATTTTTTTTATTATCTTTTTTATTATCTTTTTTAACTTTTTTATCTCCATCCTCTTCCTCATCTTCTTCTTCATCCTCATCATCATAATCATCATCCTCACGGTCTTCATTATTACTATCTTGTTCACTCTCATTTTCATCATCTTGAATTTTATTTTCTTTTTCTTCTTTTTCTCTTTGTTCTTTTAAATTTTTCTTTTTTTCTTTTGTTAAAACAAAATTCTTTAACATTGAAGTTACTAATAAATCATCTTCATCTTCAGAATTTAAATTATCATCATCATCATCATCATCATCATTTGATAAATTTTTATTTTCTTTTAAATCTTCTTCTTCTTCTTCCTCTTCTTCAGATTCTATAAACTTTTGAGGTTTTGATTTCTTTTTATTTTTATTTACTAAACCAAAAACAAATTCATCACTCTTTTCATTAAACATTTGTGAATTTATAACTTTTTTTGATTTCTTTTTAGCTTTTTTAGATTTCTTTGATTTTTTATTTTTATTATTATCTTCATCATCTTCATCTTCATCCTCATTACTATCATTTCCATTGGTATTATTATTATTACTACTATTATTATTACTATTATTATTACTATTATTATCTTCAGGTAATAATTCATCATCTAATGAAACAGCTTTTCTAATTCTAGCTAATTCTTGTTTATGTTTATTTGAATTTTGATGATTTTCTAATTGACCTTCAGATTTAAAAGCTTTATCACAAATTATACAAAAATTTGAATTATTTGAATTATCTTGATAAAGATTATCATCATCATCTTTATAGAGACCTTGTTGTTTGGCAAGTTGATATTCTCTTTGTTTCTCTTCTTTGAATTTTTTAATTTGTTTTTGTCTTTCTTCTTCATCTAATTGTTTTTGAATTTCAGCTTCTCTTTGTTTTCTTTCAGTTTCTTCTAAACATTTCTTTTGATATTCTGTTATTCTCTTATCATGATTATAGATGAATGATGCTAAATGTCTAACCCTTTCGTTGTAGGCTGATCTTGCTTTCGATCTTTCCTTTTGATTCTCTTTCTCCATTAAACGTTTGATTTGTCTATTTGGTGCATCTGATAAATGGTAGAGATCAGATGATGTGAATTTCTTTTTTGTTACAAAATCTTTCCAAAAACTGTAAAATTTTAAAACCTCTGCAATCGGTGTTGTTGAATCACCAAATTTTGGTGGATGGTGGTGATATTCGTTGATGGTTTCTTCACCTTCTTCGATTTTGTCAATGATTTCAAAAATTCTTGAATAAATTTTAAAGAAACCAGTTTCATCATTATCATTGAATGATGTGAAAATCGATGTATTGAAATATGGCCATAAATTAATTTCATCATCATCGTCATCACCATCACCTGAACCACCTCTACCACCACGTAAAATCGCTTCCCTATGATCATCATACCATTTTCTTTCATTTGGATCTGATAATACTGTATAAGCATTATTAATCTCTTTAAATTTCTCTTCTGCAATTGATAATTGATGTTGATTCTTATCTGGATGCCACATTAATGCTAATTTTCTATAAGATATTTTAATTTCATCTTGTTTTGCTGATTTTTCAATACCTAATACTTCATAATAACATCTTAATTTTGTATTCATTTTTTTTTTTTTTTTTTTTTTTTTATAAATCTAAAATTATTATAGATTTATAGATATGAATATGATATTTTACAAAAATTGTAAAATAAATAAATTTAAAAAAAAATAAATAAATAAAAAAAAAAAAAAAAAAATTAAAAAATGAAAAAAAAAAAAAAAGTAAAAAATTCAAAAAAATTCGTTTTAGATATTATTTTCATTTTTTTTATCTTTTTTATTTCTCAATAAAAATAAAATAAAATAAAAAAACTAAACAGTGTGTGATTTTATTTTATTTTAATTTTTTTTTTTTTTTTTTTTTTTTTTTTTTTTTTTGGTAATAATATAAAAATAGAAAATGGAATTAATTGAAGAGATTATTAATTTAGATGAAGCAATTCAAGGTGAAACTAGAACAGAAATTATTTATACAAAATCACAAACACCATCAAATATAAAAATAATTGTAATTGCAGGTAATCCAGGTATTGAAAGTTTTTACCAAGAATTTGTAAAAGTTTTAAATTTATCATTTAATTCAAAATATGATATATATGGTGGTAAGTTGTATACAAAAATTTTATTTTATTATTATTATTATTATTAATATTTTTATTAATATTTTTATTTATTTTTTAGTTGGACATATCGGACATTGTGGTAAAATTGAAAATAAAACATTTTCAGTTGAAGAACAAATTAAACATAAAGAATTATTTTTAGAATATTTATTAAAGAATAAGTATGGTGATAAGGATAGAAAAGATATAAAATTTATATTAATTGGTCATTCAGTTGGAAGTTATATAAGTTTAAAAGTTGTGTCAAGGTTTAGTGAAAAGTTTGAATTCTTATCAGTGGTTAATCTATTCCCAACTTTTAAAAACCTTTATGACGGCTTATCACCATTCATTAAAATGGTAGTCATGCGAGAATCTACACGTAATGGTTTATCAACATTCTTGCATTACATCCCATCCATTGTAGTTTCCAACGTATTGAAATGGATACTACCGTCGGACGAATCCCGAATAGCGGTCCAAAGTAAGATAAACTATTACTCAGCTTTGAATATCCTCTATATGGCATACACCGAAACTGAAGACATCAAAGAAATCGATGACGAATGTCACTCGGTTTTTAATTCACGTTTAAATCAATTACTTTTCATTTATGGTCAAACTGATAGTTATACACCAAAATCATTCTATGATGAAATGAAACAGTTGTATCCAGCTGGAAATATCGAATATTCATCCTCTTATGTTCCACATGCTTTTGTATTACATCATTCTCAAGAAGTTGCTTTAAGAGTTTCTGAATGGTTATCTTTAAACATTTTAAAAAATTAATTTTAAAATAAAAATAAAAATGAAAAAAAAAAAAACAGATCAAAATTAAAAAAATAAAAATAAAAATAAAAAATTAAATTTTATTTTTTATTTTTTTTTTTTATTTTTATTTTTTTTTTTTTTAATAATTTAATTTTCTTTTAAAATTTTTTTCTCAATTTATTTTTTGTTTTTTTTTTTTTTTTTTAAATTATCAAGTTTTCAATTTTTTAATTTATTTTTCTATAATATTTCTCTTTGTATAATACAATTTATATCTTTTTTTAATTGTATTATATTACTATTGTAAAAAAAAAAAAAAAAAAATAAAACAACAGAAATAAAACAAAAGAAATAAAATGGATCAGTTGGCAGAATTAAGAAAACAAAGACATTTGGAATATTTACAAAAAAAAGAGAAAGAAGATGCAGAAAGATTAGAGCTTGAAAGAATTCAAATAGAAAATGCTGAAGCTTTAAGATTATTAAATCCAAATAATGAAAATCTTGAAGATGAAATTACTGCAACCACCACCACCACTACCACCACTACCACAATGACAAATAATGATATAGAATTTAATGAAGAAGAAGAAGAAGAAGAAAATGAAGAAGAAGAGGTAGAAGAGGAAGAGGTAGAAGAAGAAGAAGAAGAAGAAAATGATATAGAAGAAGAAGAACCAAATTTTAATGGTCCACCATTACCTCAACCACCTGTTTATCAACCAATTTTCAAACCCCATGCAACAAATCATCATTATGGTCATTATAATAATAATAATCAACCATATTTCCCACCAGTATTTAATCCAAATCTATTTGGTGGAGGTGGTCATCATGGTCCAAATCATAATATATTCAATCATGGTGGAATTCATAATAATGCAGGACCAGGTTATTTATTAAACTCTGATAATAATAATAACAATAATAATTATAATAATCCATTTACATTATCAAATAATAATAATAATAATAATAGTCCACCACAATCAACTGAACCAACAACAAAAGAAGAGAAAAGATCAGCATTTTTAAATTCAATTGAGAGTAGATATAATAAATCACCAGAATTAGTATCAGTGAATAATGAAATTGATAAACAAAAACGAAAAATAATTCATAGAATACCAAAAGATTATTCAGTAAAGAAATTGGTTGATCTATGTTTAGCAAAGATGTCAATTGATTTAACATTATTTCAATCTCAATTAAAGTTAATGTCTGGTGAATTAATTCAAAGATTAATTGAATTGATGGTATCATCTAATCGTTTAACTAGAAAGAAAATGGACCAAATCGTTGCAAGTGGTGCTCGTATCTACTCATTGGACCTTAGTCATCAATTTGCAGTTGTAAATAATGATTTCCTTTTAAATTGTTTCAAATACATGGCTGAATTATCAAATGTTTATTTTAGAAATTGTGAAAATCTAAATGATATTGGTTTACAAATTTTCCGTCAACCAAATTTTGAAAAAAATTTAAAAACTTTAGATTTAAGAGATAATCGTATTACTGATGTTGGTATTAGAAATTTAAAAGGTAAAAATATTTTTAATTATTTTATATATTTTTATAAAAATAAAATAAATACTAATTTATTTATTTATTTATTTATTTTTTTATTTATTTATCTAAATAGGTTTATTAAATTTAGAAGAATTATATTTAGGATCAACAGGATGTACAGATATAGGTTTAGCATTATTATGTAATTTATTAAAATTAAAAACATTAGATGTATCAAAATGTAATATCACAGATTCTTCAATGGATATTATTTGTAGATTTACAGAACTTAAATTCTTATATCTATCTGGTACTCAAGTAACTGATAAAGGTATAAATACAATTTCAAAGTTACCAAACTTAATTCAACTTTATGTTTCAAATTGTTTAAGAATTACAAATCAATCTTTATTCTTTTTAGCATGTAAATATATCTATATAAATTTATTTTATTAATTATTGTTGGTTGGTTGTTTATTTTTATTTAAAACTTTAACAATATTAATAATCTATTTTTTATCATAGATTTAGGTAAAACATTAAAATTATTAGACATTTTTCAAACAAAGATTGGATTAAATGGATTTATTCAATTAAGAATGTTTAAACAATTACAATTTTTAGTATTACCAGGTAGAGATTCGATTAATGATGCAACAATTGGTCATTTAAATTCATTAAGTAATTTAAGAAAATTGGATTTATCAGATTATCGTAATATCTCTGATTTATCACCATTGACAAATTTACAAAGTTTAACAGAATTGTTACTATCAAATACAAAGATTTCTGATAATTCAATTATAAATTCAATAAAGACAATGGATTCATTGGAAGTGTTATCATTAAATAAAACTGAAGTTACAACTGAAGGTGTCTCTCAATTAGTAAATTTAAATTTAACATCACTTTCATTATCATCAACTAAAATAGATGGAAAATCATTATATTATTTAGGTCAAATGAAATCATTACAAAAGTTGGATATCTCTTTTAATGACATCACAGATAATAGTATGGATTATTTGAAACCAATCGCCGATACTTTGTCTCATATTGATCTTAGAGGTACTGATACTTTTCGTTCTCTCCATATGTTTAATGAAAAAATTGTAAGACCCCCTGTAAAAAATATCATAAAATCACCAAATAATAATGAAGAAGATGGTGATAATAATGATGATGATGATGATGATGAAAATGAACCACTTTGGTAATAATGAAATTAATAATAATAATAATAAACACATAATAATTTATAAAAATAATAATTAATAAAATAAAATATTTAAAATATATGTTATATTATTATTAACAATAATATTATTGTTAATAATAATAATAATAAATTTAATTTATTAATTTTTTTAAAAAATAATGATGGCGGTGATGATATTGATGTTGATAAACTATTAAATTGAAAATGCCTAATTTCTTTTAAAATTATTGAATTTGATTTAAATGATTTTATATTTCTATTATCACATGCTTTACAATTTTCATTACATGATTTAAAATAAATTATATCACCCTCTTCTGAACAATAATATTTTTTATTACCTTCAAGACAAGTATTATTTGAAAATGATTCAACTGTTGTAACTTCTTTTGATAATTTTATAACATAATTACATAATCCATCCAATAGTATTGGGGAGGTTGTATTTGAAATATTTATAATTACTGATGAATTATCATCATATTTAATACACTTATTTAAGTCATAGAATATTATTGGATTGTAATTATCGCAATGGGAATCTTGACTAATGAATATGTTGGGTGAGTATCCTAATCTTTCTATTTCACCTTTATTTATATCACCAACTTTCATATATAACCCATCCTTTTGACATGGTGTTATGGTTTTTATAAATGTTGCATTACCTTTACATTCGAAATTATTATTTTCATATACAAAAAATGAAATCTTATATCCATTTATTTTTATAACAAATATTAATAATAATAATATAATATTATATATAAAATTTATTTTAATCATCATTCATTAATTAAAAATTGACAATAAATAATTAATATTAAAAATAAAAATAAAAATAAAAATAAAAACAAAAAATAAAAATAAAAATAAAAATAAAAATTATATTTGAAAAAAAAAATAAATAAATAAATTAAATAAATTAAATAAATAAAAATAAAAAAAAAAAAAAAAAAAAAAAAGTGTATGTGTGTGTCTATTTTAAAAAATTATTTTTATCACTCTGTAAAAATATTTTTAATTCATTCCAAAACTCATAATTAACAAAAGATAAAAAATTTAGATATGTATATAAAAATAAAATTTATTATTTAAATAATAGATTTCAATTTATTGGCAAAATAACCTCTTTTTTTTTTATATTAAATAAAAAAAAAAAAAAAAAAAAGAGTATTTATATTAGGTTGTGATGGTAATAAATCAAAAAAACTTATTACTACATAAAAATTATTAAATTTTATTTTTTAATTGAAAAATTGTTCTTTTTTTTTTTTTTTTTTATTTTTTATTTTTTTTTTTTTTTCCCCAATACTTAATTTAATCTAAATTGGTGAATTTAAAAATAAAAATAAAAATTAAAAAAAATTAAAAAAAACACCTCACTCATTTTTTTGGGTGTGGAAATGAGATTTAATCTTATTATTTTTAATTTTTTTTTATTTAAAAAAATTAAATTTGGGAAAATAAAAAAAAATTAAGCACATTAATATTTTTTTTTTTTTTTTTTTTTATTCTTATTTTATTTTTATCCTTTTTGAACACTAAATTATTATTTTTTTTATATATATCAAACACACACTTCACACACAAACACAAACACCATTTTAAAACATAACATTTCTTTTTTCCTCTCACCACGCAATGTTTTCTCCCAGGGATAGTTTCAATTTCTTTGATGACCCAACTTTTGGTATTAACCTCCAACCTCTCACAACGACGTATGTTGAAGTGGAAGATTTGGAAAATGATATCAAAAGATTATCAAGTCTGTTCTATGAAGAGACTGTTCATCTTAGTTATAAATTACCCAATTCTTTAAAGAAGTCTCGAAATTTCTTACAACCATACCTTAATATTAAACCTATTAAACATTCAAGACAAAACTATACACAATTAACAAACTATATAGACCAATCAAAAGACTTAGTTCAAGAGTGTAAGTCTTGTTTTAGTGATAATGTTGGTGTCAATGATATATTAAGGGATATACTGCGTGATATGGATAGGTTAAAGGTACATTATTGTTCAGATGGTGGTATATTTTCATCTTTATAGTTAATACTATAAAAATGGATTTATGCAATCATATTTTAATTTTTACTATTTATATATTCTTTATTTCATTCTTTTTTTTTTTTCTCTTTCTCTTTTATTTTTGTTTTTTTTCTTTTGTGTAACAAAAATACAAACTTCCAAAACTAAAAAAAAGTAAAAAAACAAAATCAAACAAAATCAAACAAAATCAAACAAATAATTTAAAAATCAAATACAAAATCAAAAACAAAGGTAACAGAAAAAATGAAAAAAAAAACAAAATGAAATAAAAAATATATAAATAATAAAAAAAAAGTTTATCAAACAATACAAATTAAAAATATCCTTCCTTCTAATCAACTTTCAATGTATGAATATACATTGAAGGTTGATTAGAAGGGAGGATATTCAAATCAAATCCCAATGTATCGGATACATTCCTTAGTTAGAATGAAGGGTTTTCTGTTTAGTTTAAAAGAAAAGTGAAATTCTGTTGCAATATCGATATCTGGTGTCTTAGAGTCAAACTATTTTCTCAATGGCATTCCAATCAATTTCCAAAATACATTCCAGTTTTTCAATCAAAGAAATTCTATAAATAAACCATTTTAATCCTCTTAAAAAATATTGTTTTGATTTTTTTTTTTTTTTTTTTGATTTTTTTTTTTTTTTAGTTAAATTACTCCTATTATTTAAAAAATATTTTTTAACTTCCTTTTATCATTTTTAAAATAATAATTATACCAAAATGTATTTTTCATTTTATAATAGTGAAAATAAAAAATCATTATTGATGGAATATATTTTAAAAAATGAAAGGACAAAACTAATCCATTTTTTTTTTTTTTTTTTAAGAATATTGGTTTTTTTTTTTTTTTTTTAATCTTATTCATAATAAATAGAATAAAATAATAAATACTAATATCTTTTTTTTTTAATTATATCTTTATATTTTTTAAAATTAAATGGTGAACTAATAACATTGCAAATCAAGGCAAATGCAAATAATGTATATGAAAGTGGTGATCAATGTGGTAATTCAACATTTACTTCATTTAATTACAATAATAATAATGTTAAAACATTTATTACAATGTCACCTCATCCTGGTAATGTAGTTGAATTTTATAAATATTATACAAATTTTAAAATTAATGGAATTAATTTCAACAATTTCACAAAATGTAAATTAAATAAAAAAATTAAATAAAATAATAATAATAATATAATAAAATAAAATTAAATAAAATAAAATAAAATAAAATAAAATAAAATAAAATAAAATAAAATAAAATAAAATAAAATAAAATAAAATAATACAATTGTAACTTCTTTTGATAATTTTATAGCATAAATTAAAATTAAAATAATTCTTGAAAAAAAAAAAATTAAATAAATATATAAATAAATAAATAAAAATAAAATTGAAAATAAAAAGTGTATCTGTGTCTATTATAAAAATTAATTTTATCAATCTGTAAAAATATTTTTAATCAATTTTAAAACTCATAATTAACAACAGATAAAAAATTAAGATATGCATATATATAAAAAAAAAATTATTATTATTATTAAATAAAAGATAACAAATTAACCTTCTATTTATTACTATATAAAATTTTTTATTTTACATGAATAATTGGTTTTTTTTTTTTTTTTTTTTATTTTTTTTTTTTTTTGTTTAATATCAAGATTGGTGAATTTAAAAATAAAAATAAAAATTTAAAAAAAATTAAAAAAAAACACCTCACTCATTTTTTTGGGTATGGAAATGAGATTTAATCTTATTATTTTTTTTAATTATTTTTTATTTTTATTTAAAAAAATTAAATTTGGGAAAAAAAAAAAAATTAAGCACCACATTAAGGGTTTTTTTTTTTTTTTTTTTTTAATTCTTTTTTTATTTTTATCCTTTTTGAACACTAAATTAAATTAATTATTATTTTTATATATATATATATATATATCCAACACACACACCATTTTTAAAAAATAACATTTCTTTTTTCCTCTCCACCACGCAATGTTTTCTCCCAGGGATAGTTTCAATTTCTTTGATGACCCAACTTTTGGTATTAACCTCCAACCTCTCACAACGACGTATGTTGAAGTGGAAGATTTGGAAAATGATATCAAAAGATTATCAAGTCTGTTCTATGAAGAGACTGTTCATCTTAGTTATAAATTACCCAATTCTTTAAAGAAGTCTCGAAATTTCTTACAACCATACCTTAATATTAAACCTATTAAACATTCAAGACAAAACTATACACAATTAACAAACTCTATTGACTATGCAAAAGTCTTTGTTCAAGAGTGTACGGCATGTTTTGATGATAATGTTGGTGTCAATAATTTATTAAGGGATATACTGCGTGGTATGGATAGTTTAAAGGTGCATTATTGTTCAGATGGTGGTATATTTTCATCTTTATAGTTAACACTATAAAAATGGATTTATGCAATCATATTTTAATTTTTACTATTTATATATTCTTTATTTCATTCTTTTTTTTTTTTTCTCTCTTTTATTTTTGTTTTTTTTTGTTTTTTTTTCTTTTGTATATAACAAAAATACAAACTTCCAAAACTAAAAAAAAGTAAAAAAACAAAATCAAACAAAATCAAACAAAATCAAACAAAATCAAACAAAAAATTTAAAAATCAAATACAAAATCAAAAACAAAGGTAACAGAAAAATTGAAAAAAAAAAAAAAAAAAAAAAAAAAATGAAATAAAAATATATAAATAATAAAAAAAAGTTTATCAAACAAAACAAATTAAAAATATCCTTCCTTCTAATCAACTTTCAATGTATGAATATACATTGAAGGTTGATTAGAAGGGAGGATATTCAAATCAAATCCCAATGTATCGGATACATTCCTTAGTTAGAATGAAGGGTTTTCTGTTTAGTTTAAAAGAAAAGTGAAATTCTGTTGCAATATCGATATCTGGTGTCTTAGAGTCAAACTATTTTCTCAATGGCATTCCAATCAATTTCCAAAATGCATTCTAGTTTTTCAATCAAAGAAATTCTATAAATAAACCATTTTAATCCTCTTAAAAAATATTGTTTTGATTGTTTTTTTTTTTTTTTTTTTTTTTTTTTTTTTTTTTTTTTTAGTTCAATTACTCCTATTATTAAAAAAATATTTTTTAACTTCCTTTTATCAATTTTAAAATAATAATTATACCAAAATGCATTTTTCATTTTATATAAGTGAAAATAAATAATCATTATTCATGGATTATATTTTAAAAAATGAAAGGACAAAACTAATCCATTTTTTTTTTTATTTTTTAAAATTTTGTTTTTTTTTTTTTCATCTTATTCATAATAAATAGAATAAAATAATAAATACTAATATCTTTTTTTTTTTTTTTTTTTAATTTTAGCTTTAAATTTTTTAAAATTAAATGGTGAACTAATAACATTGCAAATCAATGCAAATGGAAATAATGTATATGAAAGTGGTGATCAATGTGGTAATTCAACATTTACTTATAATTCAATAAATGCAATTTCTTATTTTGAAACAATTAAAGTATATAATCAAACCTCAAAAATTTAAATTTATCCACATTGAAATTACTTTAGATGACTCTTTATAAAATTGGTAATCCATTAATACTTTTTCAAAATAAAATTGAAATTTCGCCTTTAAATCAAAAATCTAAAAATGTAATCATTGATGATTCTTCAATTAATAACAATAATAATAATAATAATACTAAAACATTTATTACAATGTCACCTCCTCCTGGTAATGTAGTTGAATCTTATAAATCATATACAATTTTTAAAATTAATGGAATTAATTTCAACAATTTAACATTTACAATTGTAACTTTTGATAATTTTATAGCATAAATTAAAATAAAAATAATATTTGAAAAAAAAAATTAAATAAATATATAAATAAATAAATAAAAATAAAAATAAAAATAAAAAAAAAAGTGTATGTGTGTCTATTTTAAAAAATTATTTTTATCGCTCTATAAAAATATTTTTAATTCATTCCAACTCATAATTAACAACAGATAAAAAATTAAGATATGTATATATATAAAAAAAAAAATTATTATTTTTATTTAAATAATAGATAACAAATTAACCTCATTTTTATTACTATATAACAGTAAAAAATAATATTAACACTTTTTTTTTAAAAAAAAAAAAAAAAAAAAAATAATAAAAAAAAAAACTGATCACTTAATTTTAGGTGAAAAAAAAAAATAAAAAATAAAAAAAAATAAAAAAAAAATATATATTTTGTTAAGGAATTTACAAACAACAAAAAAAATTAATTTTTTTTTTTTTTTCTATTTTTTTTTTTATTTTTTTTATTTTTTTTATATTCACCTAAAATTTTTTTTTTTTTCTCATTTTTTTTTTTTTTTTTTTTTTTTTATAACACTATAATTAAATTAATAATAATAAAATAATAAAATAATTTAATTGTTTTTTTATATATCAAAAACACATATATAATATTTTAAAACTCAAACTTTTCTACTACAATGTCTTCTCAAGAAGGTGACCTTCCCCCTCTCAGCGATTACCCAGATGCAACTAAAGTGGATGAATTATGGTGTAAAATCATTGCCCAATCAACTACTCCCCTTGAAATAACCAATTTATTGAACCAGTTTTCCCATTTCTTAAAGCCATGCCAAGTTAACTCACTTTCAAAGAACCCACAAACGAAAAAATTACTAGAACATTTAGAAAAGTGTAGGGGCCCATGTAATAATGATAATACCAACAATTTATTAAGCGATATGATACAGAATGTCCAAAATTTAATTATATTATTAATGATCCCATAAAGCAATAATAATTATATCATGTAATGGTATATTTTCAACTTTATAGTTAACTACTATAAATATGGATTTATGCAATCACTATAGTTTAATTTTTATTATTTAAATTTTATTTATATAATATTTATTTCATTCTTTTTTCTTTGTTAACAAAAATACAAACATCCCACACAATACAAAATCAAAAACAAAGATAAAAGAAAAACAAAAAAAATGAAATAAATAATATATAAATAATAAAAAATTAAATAATAAAAGTCAAACAAATTAAAAATATGCTTTGATACATTCGTTTGTTACAAGGAGGGATTTTCTGTTAAATTTCGTTGCAATATCTGGTACCTTAGAGTCAAACTATTTTCTTGGTGTCATTCTAGTCAATTACCTAAATGTTTCCTGTTTCAATCAAAGAAATTCTCTAAATAAATTTAAAAACCTTACAAAAACTTTTTTTTTTTTTTTTTTTTTTTTATTTTATTTTATTTTTTTTTTTAATTTTAATTATCCATAATAATCAATCAAAACATTAAAAAAAAAAAAATAAAAAAAAATAAAATGATAACATGTATATATATATTTTTTTAATTTTAACTTTTTATTTTTTAAAATTAAATGGTGAACTAATAACATTGCAAATCAATGCAAATGGAAATAATGTATATAAAAGTGGTGATCAAAGTGGTAATTCAGCATTTAAATGTAATTCAATAAATGATGCAATTTCTTATTTTGAAACAATTAAAGTATATAATCAATCATTGATGGCACCGATTAATAACAATAATAATACTATTAAAATATTTATAACAATATCACCTCTCCTCCTCTTGGTAATATGGTTGAATAAAAATAAAAAATAAAAAGTGGTTGTGTATCAATCTTAAAATTTTATTTTATCACTCTGTAAAAATATTTTTAATTCATTCCAAAAATCATAATTAACCACAGATAAAAAAAATATATTGTTTAAATAATAGATATTTTATTACCAATTAACCTCACTTATTTTGCTATATAAAAAGTGTTGATTTATATTATTACTTTAAAAAAAAAAAATAATAACATTGGGATTTAATTTTATTTTTTACTCCAAAAAATTATCATTATTTTTTTTTTTTTTTTTTTTATAATATTAAATTAAAAAAAATAAATAAAATTAAAAAAACATGTTCTCTTATTTTTTTGGGTTAAAATGAAAATGAGATTTAATTTAATTATTTTTTTTTTCCACTCCCAAAATTTTTTAATTTTTTTTTATTTTTTTCATTTTTAAATTTTTTTTTTTTAGACACCATTTTTTTTTTTTTTCATTCCTTTTTTTATTTTCATCCATTTTGCACTATAATTATTATAATTATTTTTAAACACACACACTATTTTAAACATTTCTTTCCTTTCTTCCACGCAATGTTTTCTACCTGGAATTTCTTTGATGACCCTCCTGGTATTAACCTCGAACCTCTCACAGCGACCTACGTCGAAGTGGAAGGGATAGAGAATGATATCAAGAGAGGATCGAGTCAATTCTATGAAGATACTGTTCATCTTTGTTTTAAATTACCCAGGTTTTTAAAGAAATCTCGCAATTTCTTACAGCCGTACCTTGATATTAAACATTCGAGACTAAACTATACACAATTAACAAACTCTATAGACTATTCAAAAGTCTTTGTTGAAGAGTGTATAGCATGTTTTGGTGATAATGTTGGGGTCAATAATTTATTAAAGAATATTCTGCGTGATATGGATAGGCTAAAGGTACATTATTGTTCAGATGGTGGTATATTTTCATCTTTATAGTTAAAACTATAAAAATGGGTTTATACAATCATAGTTTAATTTTTATTCTTTATTATTACTATTTCATTCTCTTTTTTTTACTTTCACCTTTATTTTTTTTTTTTTTTTTTTTTTTTTTTTTTTTTTTTTTTTTTTTTTTTTTTTTTGTTACAAAATACAAACATCACACACAACAAAAAATAACAAAAAACCAAAACAAAATCAAACAAAATCAAACAAAATCAAATATGAAGGGTAAAAGAAAAAATGAAAAAAAAAAAAAATAATCAAAAAAGTCAAACTATACAAATTAATAATATCCTTCCTTCTAACCAACCTTCATTGATATATCCGACGATAATACACCGAATGTTCAACAGAAGGAAGGAATTCAAATCTACCTCAATGTATCCTACGAGGATACATTGCGAGCTCCCAAGGATATTCAAATCTATCTCATTAGAATGAAGGATATTCAAATCTACCCCAATGTATCCTATGAGGATACATTGCGAGCCCCCAAGGATATTCAAATCTATCTTCAATGAATCCGATGGATAATATTGGACACTCATTAGAATGAAGGATATTCAAATCAACCCCAATGTATCCTACGAGGATACATTGCGAGCCCCAAGGATATTCAAATCTATCTTCAAAGTATCCAATTGATAATACCTTGAAAACTAATTAGAATGAAGGATATTCGCCCCAATCTTCAATGTATCCGATAGGATACATTGAACCCTCTCAAGAAGGATATTCAATCTATCCTCAATGTATCCAATTGATAATACCTTGAACACTCATTAGAATGAGGGATATTCAAATAAACCTTCGATGTATCCGATAGGATACATTGAACCCTCACCGAAATGATATTCAAATCTATCTTCAATATATCCAATGGATAATATATTGAACACTCAGTAGAAGGAAGGATATTCAAATCAACCTTCAATGTATCTGATACATTGAACCCTTATCAGAAGGATATTCAGTCTATATTCAATGTATCCGATGGATAATACATTGAACACTCAATAGAAGGAAGGATATTCATATCAACCGGTCAGATACATTGAACACTCATTAGAATGAAGGATATTCAAATCAATCTCCAATGTATGGGATAAATTCATCGGTTAGAAGGAAGGATATTTAATCAACCTTCAATGTATTCGATCGGATACATTTAACGCTCACTAGAAAGAAGGATATTCAAATCAATATCCAATGCATCCCATCGGCATACAGAACGCTCACTAGAGAAGGATATTCAAATCAACCTCCAATGTATTGGATACATTCGTTGATTTGGGTCCTTCTCTAGTGAGCGTTCAATGTATGCCGATGGGATGCACTGAACGCTGATTAGAAGGAAGGATATTCAAATCAATGCCAATGTATGGAATACATTCATTGGTTAGAAGGAAGGATTTAAAAACAGAAAAAACTAAAAAAAGAAAAGTGAAATTCCATGTGCCTTGGAGTCAAACAATTTTCCCATTGAAATTCCAGTCAATTACCAAAATGCATTGCTGTTTCAATAAAGAAATTCTCTAAATAAATTTCAATACCATTTTAATCCTCTTAATCAAAACAATAGTTTTTTTTTTTTTTTTAAATTAGTCCTTTTAGATTTTATTAAATAAAAAATATTTTTTTAACATCCATTTAATAATAATAATTAAACCAAACGTATTTTTCATCATTAATAATAAAAAATGAAAAGACTATTTTTTTTTTTTATTATTATTCATATTAAATAGTATAAAATAATAAATAATAATATCTTTTTTTTTTTAATTTTTAACTTTTTATTTTTTATAATTAAATGGTGAACTAATAACATTGCAAATCAATGCAAATGGAAATAATATGAAAGTGGTGACCAATGTGGTTATTCAACATTTACATGTAATTCAATAATTAATGCAATTTCTTATTTTAAAAAAATTAAAGTATATAATCAATCCTCAGAAATTTAAATTTATCAACCATTGAAATTACTTTTAGATGATTGTATATATAAAATTGGTAATCAATAATATTTTTTCAATATAATATTGAAATTTTGCCTTTAAATCAAAAATCTAAAAATGTAATCATTAATGATTCTTCAATTAATAACAATAATAATAGTATTAAAACATTTATTATAATATCACCTCCTGGTAATGTGGTTGAATCTTATACAATTTTTTAAACTAGTGGAAATAAATTCAACAATTTCACATTTACAATTGTAACTTCTTTAAATAATTTTTAACATAATTACATAATCCATCCAATAGTATTGGTGGGGTTGTATTTGAAATATTTATTTTTTACATGTATAAAATTGTTTTTTTTTTTTCTTTTTTTTTTTTTTTTTTTTTTTTTTTTTTTTTTTTTTTTTAATATCTAGTATGAATTTAAAATAAAAATTAAAAGCAATTAAATTAAAAAATCACTTCTCTCATTTTTTTAAGTTTTGTGTAAAATATCTCGAGATTTAATCTAATTATTTATTTTTTTTTTTTTTTTTTTTAATTTTTAAATTTTTTTTTTTTTTTTTTTCACCTTTAAATTTGATTTTTTTTTTTCATTCTCTTTGAATAAGACCTTACTGTTTTAATTTTAATATTTCTTTTTTTCCCATCCACCACGGCAATGTTTTCTCCCGGGGATAGTTTCAATTTCTATGATGACCCAACTCTTGGTATTAACCTCCAACCTCTCACAACGACGTATGTTGAAGTGGAAGATATAGAGAATGATATCAAGAGAGTATCAAGTATGTTCTATGAGGACACTGTTCTTCTTAGTTATAAATTACCCGAGCATTTAAAGAAATCACGTAATTTCTTACAGCCATACCTTGATATTAAACATTCAAAATTAAACTATACACAACTAACAAACTCTATTGACTTTGCAAAAGTCTTTGTTAAAGAAGGTATAGCTTGTTTTGGTGATAATGTTGGTATCAATAATTTGTTAGAAGATATATTGCGTGATATGGATAGGTTAAAGGTATATTATATTGAAATAGTGTAGCATATTTTCATTTTTATAGTTAACATTATAAAAATGGATTTATGCAACAATATTTTAATTTTTATTATTATTTTAATTTTTATATTATTTATTTCATTCTTTTTTTTTCTTCTTTTTTTTCTTTATTTTTTTCTTTTTTTTGTTTGTACTTCCCACACAACAACAAAAAAAAAAAAAACAAAAACAAAAAAATAACAAAAGATAACCAAACAAAATCAAACAAAATCAAACAAAATCAAATAAAATCAAAAACAAAGGTAATAGAAAAAATGAAAAAAAAAAAAAAAAAAAAAAAAAAAAAAAAAAATGAAATATATAATATATAAATAATAAAAAAAGTTTATCAAACAATATTAAAAATATACTTCCTTCTAATCAAACTTCAATGTTTGGATACATTGAAGGTTGATCAGAAGGAAGAATATTCAAATCCCAATGTATCGGATACATTCCTTGGTTAGAATGAAGGGTTTTCTGTTTATTTTAAAGAAAAGCGAAATTCTGTGGCAATATCGACATCAGGTGCCTTAGAGTCAAACTATTTTTTCAATAACATTCCAATCAATTTTCAAAATGCATTCCAGTTTTTCAATCAAGGAAATCCCCTAAAATAAATTTAAATACCATTTTAATACATAAAAACTGTAACTTTTTTTTTTTTTTTTTTTTTTTTTAGTTCAATTACTCCTATTTTATTAAAAAATATTTTTTAACTTTCTTTTACCATACCAAATGTATTTTTCATTTTAAATGTAATGAAAATCATTATTTGAAGAATATATTTTAAAAAATGAAAGGACAAAACTTACCCAGATTTTTTTTTTTTGGATTTTCAAGAAAAAAAATATTTTTTTTTTTTTTTTTTTTTTTTTTTAAACGAGTAAACTTTGTCTTTTTAAATTTTATTAAATAAAAAAATATTTTTTTAACATCTATTTAAATAATAATTAAACCAAATTTATTTTTCATCATTAATAATAAAAAATAATTATTATTCAAACAATTTATTTTAAAATAAAATGGAAAGACGATTTTTTTTGAGGTTTTATAGAAAACCTTCATTTTCTTGAAACACACAATTTTATTTATTTTTATTTTTATATTTTTAAATTTTTTTTTTTTGGGTTTTAAAGAAAAACCATCTTTTTCCCAATAACTACAATTTTATTTATTTTTATTTTTATTTTTTTTAATTTTTTTTTTGGATATTTTCTTAAAAACAGACCATTTTGATTTTATTTTCTATTTTTTTTTTTTTTTTTTTATTTTAATCATTCGATCGAAACATTAAAAAAAAAAAAAAAAAAAATTATAAAATGATAAAATATATTTTTCCATTTTTTTTAATTTTAACTTTTTATTTTTTAAAATTAAATGGTGAACTAATAACATTGCAAATCAATGCAAATGGAAACAATGTATATAAAAGTGGTGATCAGTGTGGTAACTCAACATTTACATGTAATTCAATAAATGATGCAATTTCTTATTTTGAAACAATTAAAGTATACAATTAATCATCAGAAATTCAAATTTATCAACCATTGAAATTACTTTTAGATGATGGTATTTATAAAATTGAAAATCAATTAATACTTTTTGAATATAATATTGAAATTTCACCTTTAAATCTAAACTCTAAAAATGTAACCATCGATGGTACCTCAATTTATAACAATAATAATAATAATATTAAAACATTTATTACAATATCACCTCCTACAGGTAATATAGTTGAATCCTATAAATCCCATAGCATTTTTAAAATTAATGGAATTAATTTCAATAATTTCACATTTACAATAATTTACATTTATAAAACTTATTTAAATGTAGTAGGATCATTTGAAAATTGTAATTTTAATAATTTTAAAAGTGAATTTCCAATGTTTTACCTAATTAATAATAATAATAATAACATAATAAGTAATTTATATTATAATATAAATTCATCATTTGCTTTAACGAATTGTTCAATGATCAGTAATTCAAATATAGGTTATAATTCATCTATAATTAATAGTAAAAAATTCAGTGTACTTATTTATCGATCAAAATTCCAATCAATTAATGAATGTAATAATTTTGGTTACTTTTATGATAGTTCTCGATTAACAATTTATAATAGTTCAATAAATAATAATAATTGTAAAATAATTTTCAATATAAATAAAATTAATAAGTTAGATGTATTCAATACAAAATTTGAAAATAATAATGGAACAATATTCAATATTAAATTTAATTCAAATGAAGGTTTAATTTCAATTAAAAATAGTAGCTTTATCAATAATTATGGTGGTAGTATTATTAATTTAGAATCAAATAATAATATTCCTTTTGAAAATTTAAAAAAAAATCCACAACTATTTAGAGACTCTACATTTTTTAATAATTCATTCAATGGAAATGGAAGTATAATTAATTCAATTGGTGCTTATTTTATTGTTTCTGGTGAATTTGAAAATAATAAAGCATTAAATCACCAAGGTGATTTATTTTATTTACAAGATAGTTATTGTTTAATAGAAGATTCAAAAATAAATCAAGTTAATAATTTACCAAGTGGTAAAGGTTCAATAATTTATTTACAAAAATCAGAATTAGAAATATCAAGTGGTAATTTCAAACTAGATGGTTCACTTGTTTGTAATTCTTCAAAAATAAAACTTTTACGAAATACAATTGTTTTTAAACCTACTATTGACTGTCAAAATTGTACCTTTAATAACAATAATTATTGTGAACTTAATTTTGGAATAAAAAATAAAATATCAATTCTTTTAAATTTAATAATATTATTACTATTATTATTATTATCACTATCAATATAATTAATAAAATAAACAAGAAATAAAAAAAAAAATCACTTTTATTTTTAATTTTTAATTTTTAATTTTTATTTTTAATATTTAATTTTTAATTTTCAAAGTGATATTAATAAAATTAATAATGATACAATTGTTGAAATAATATTAATATTTAAAAAAGAACTAGATGAATCAAAGTCATTTGATGATGATGATGATGATAATGAAGATAATTGAGAATCAAAAGAAAATGAAGGAGTTGTATAATTTACAGTTTGATTGATTGGATTTGAATCAGTGAGGAAATTAAACATTTTTAAGGATTTGAAATTATCACAATTTGTACTATTTGAAGGATATGTTTGTTTTAAAATACATGATTGCGGTTTACAATCACTTGTTAAACATTCATAAACATTAATTGTCATACCATCTTTACCAATACATTCTCTCCTTTGATATCTAATTGTTGTACTATTATTACTATTATCATTTGAAGACGTTTCTAATTTTAATGGATCATTACCAAAATTCATTTTAATACATGTATTATTTCTATAAGAATTTATGAAATAATTTTCACAATTAAAATAATTTACTTCATTACAATAGGTATCTATATTTCTTGGATTAAACTCTGAATCGTTTATGATATATTGATATGATGTACCATCAGTGTTTAAATAACATTGTTTGGTTTGTACAAATTCTGTTATATCTCGTTCGATTGAACATTGATCTTGATTATTAACTTTTGTGATTGCTAATTTACCACCTGCTCCTTTTTGAAAGTATGAATATCTTGAACAATTTGTACTACCAATTGTAAATAATAATTCTCCTTTACATAATATATTACTATATTTAATTATATGTACTTCAAATCCAATTATTTTTTTAATTAAAAATATAATAAATATAATTTTTATTATTAATTTCATGTCTTTTTTTTTTTTGATTTAATTTAAATACATTTATTATTTGGAAAAAAAAAAAAAAAAAAAAAAAAAAAAAAATTAACACAAAACTGTATAGAAAAAAAAAAAAATTTTAAAAATAAAATAAAATAAAAAATCTCAAACTACAATTAACACACATACATACACACAAACCCAACAAAATAAATAAAAAAAAATAAAAAAATAATTAAAAAAATAATTAAAAAAATAATAAAAAAAAAAAAATAATTAAAAAAAAAATTCAAATCATTTAATTAATTAAAAATAGATAGCAGAAAAAAAAAAAAAAAATAAAAATAAAAATAATAATAATAATAAAAATATCATTTTCACTCACTTTTTTTTATATATTTAAAACTTTATTTTTTATTTCCATTGCATTTCATTTAATTTTTTGGAACTATATTGAATTTGATGCTTTGTTTAAAAAAAAAAAAAAAAAAAAAAAAAAAAAAAAAAAAAACCAAAAATAAAAATAAAAATAAAAATAAAAATAAAACAAAATTAAAAAAAAAAACCAAAATTAAAAATTTTTTTTTTTTTTCGCCCACATATAAGTTTCAATTTGAAATTTAAAAGACACCAGTGTCTTCAAAAAAAAAGAGTTAATAGGTTTTTTTTTTTTTTTCAATCTTCTCTTTTATTTATTTTATTTATTTCATTTTTTTTTTTTTTTTTTTTCATTTTTTTTATAAATTATACATATTCAATTAAATAAGCGCATAAAAAAAAAAAAATGACAATTCTAACCAAACCTCACCAATTACAAAATTGTGAAAAATTCCATCCATGGGCAAAAACATGCACATCATCAGCATCACAAATTTGGTTTGCAGTATTCCTTGCAGGTTTAAAACTATACGCACCATTATTTTTAGTTCCTGCATTAATATTTAAAAGAAAAAGGTAATAAATTTCATACAAACAACAATAAACAAACAAACAAACAAACAAACAAACAAACAAACAAACAAACAAACAAACAAACAAACAAACAAACAAACAAACAAACAAACAAACAAACAAACAAAAAGATATTGAAAGAGAGAAACAATTGGAAATAATAATAATAATTATTATTAAAATAATAATTAAATAACATTAATATTAATATGATTTTTTTAATAATAAATTTATTATTTAAAAATTGAAAATAGTATACAATTTTTAGTACAAAGAACATTACCAGAAATATTAAGAAGTTCAGTATTTTTAGGAACATATGCAGGTGTATATGCAGGAGCGATTTGTTTAATTAGACGTATTGTAGGTAGAGATTTAAAATCAATGGCAGCAATTAGTGGTTTCTTTGCAGGTTTATTATCGATTTTAATAGAGAAAAAGAGTAGAAGATCAGAATTGGCTTTATATTGTTTAAATCAAGCTATTGAAGTAGTTTGGAAAATGGCTGCTGCCAGAAAATTAGTTCCATTATTTAAGAATGGTGAAGTTTTAGTCTATATGATTGCAAGTTCAATCTTATTGTATTTCTATCAAAATGAACCTGATAGTTTAAGAAGTAATATGAATGGTTTATTAAAATTCTTTATTGGTAAAAATTAATAATAATAAAAGTAGTAATAATAAAATAAATAAAAAAATTTAAAAAATAAAATTTAAAAAAAAAAAAAAAAAAAAAAAGATATACTTTATTATATTCATATATATATATATTGTTAAATTATATAAATATTTAAAACTTAATTTATTTATTTTATTTATTTATTTCTAATGTTAAAATTTTATTATCATTTTTATTAGTATTATTATTTACAAGTGGTTTATATTTATATTGGGGGTTAACATTTTTAATGTTGGTTATAAAATCTTTTATTTGAAGTGAAACCATTACTATTATTATTATTTTTATTATTAAATCTTGTTGGTTGGTCTTCTAAATCAATTATTTCAAGTTCTTGATCAGTATTATTTCCTTTACCATTATGATAGTGATGATGAGTATGATTATGAATTGGTACAGCATTTGGTGGTATTGGGAAACCCATTTGTTTATTACTACCACTATTATTAAAAAGTTGATTATTATTATTATGATGATGATTAAAATTTGAATTCATACTATTCATTATATGTGTACTTCTTGGTGTATAAAATAATGAGTTACTATTATTACTTTGATCATCATCACCATCACTATTACCATTATTATGAAAAGTATGAGTTAAATGACTAGCACCACCAGTACTAGCACCAAAACTTGTGGAGTTAAAATTACTCATACCAAAACTTGAATTACCCATACTACCCAAATTAAAATTACTTTTATCAAAAATCTTTTTTGAATTATTACTAATATTACTAAAACCTTTACTATTATTAGAAGAGGTTGAATATTTTAATGAACTTCCACTTGTGTCAACTGTATCATTAAATTCTAATGGTGTTGATGATAAAAATGATGGATTTATATCTTTATAATTTATTGATTGATTCATACTATTATTACTTTGTTGTTGTTGTTGTTGTTGTTGTTGTTGATAGTATTGATTTTGAGATTGTTGTTGAGATTGTTCATTAAAGTTTATATTTGGCATTGAAGTATTATTTAAAAATGGGGATTTTTGATTTTGATTTCTATCGAAATTTACAGATTTGCTAATTTGTTCATTTGTAGTTGTTGGATTTAAATTTAAATTCTTTAAAGGTGAAGAAATTACTTTATAATTTAAACTTGTAGTAATATTATTATTGTTATTGTTTTGATTCGTACTTGCACTATTATAGAATAATGATGATTGATTATTACCATTATTTATAGATGAATTTCTATTACTACTACTATTATTATTATTATTATTATTATTATTATTATTATTATTATTATTATTGTTATTATTTTTATTATTATTGTTATTATTACTACTATTATTACTCTTTAGCATTGATTCATCTAAAAATTGGCTATTGTTGTTTTGATCACCATTTTGGTGTTGTTGAAATTGAAACTCTTGATATAAATGATTAATTGGTTGACCATTTTTATCATAAAATATTTCCACTTGAGTTGCTGATTCATTATATATACTACTATTATTATTATTATTATTCTCAAATATTAAATCACTATTATTACTACTACTTGTATCACCTCTACTATAAATTGAATATTGATTTCTATCTTCATTAAATTCAACTTTTGATTCTCTACCACTTAATTTATTTATACTATTATTATAGTTATTATTATTATTATTGATATTGGTGTTATTACTGTCAATACTATTATTATTATTATTAATTTTCTTTGATTTGGTTGATGAGGAGAATGTTAAATTATTACTATTTATATCATTTTCATCATTTATTTCGTCATTATTATCGCCATCATCATCATCAATAAATAAAGTACTATTATGTGTATTGTTATTATTATTACTACTACTATCGTTTCTATTTATATCCCCACCATCATTATTGTTATTATTATTACCGTTATTTATATTTTTATTATTATTATTATTATTTTCAGAAGAGGTACTACTTGTGAAAAATGCAAATTTTGAAGGTGTATTCTTTAAAGAAGAACGTAGTTGTTTTGATGAGGATGTGGAAATAGAATTTTGATGATTTTTATGAATTGGTGTAATTGTTGAAAATGGATTATTATTATTATTATTATTATTATTATTATTATTATTATTATTATTAGTTTTATTATTGCTTTTTATTGAAAAAGATGTAGACGATGTTTGTGATGTTTGTGATGTTTGTGGTGGTGGTGGTGGTGATGGTGTTTTTATTGGTGTTGTTATTTTATTTATAATTTCATTTTGTTTCTGTTGTTGTTCTTGTTCTTGTTCTTGTTCATCATCAGTATTATTATTTTCATCTTGTTGATATTTAAAATTATGATTATGTTGATGATTAATTTTATTATTAAAGTTTTGATTATTATTAATTATATTATTTTTTAAAGGTGTTTTAGTTAATATTGAATCTAATGGTGAAGATTCTGGGTGTATTATAATATTTCTTAATTGGTCGATTCTGGGTGTTGAAAGTGCAAAATGTTCTTGTATACAATCAATACCAAATAATAAGGTTATCTTTATCACTTCATTCCATTGTTGTTCTGGAAATAATTGAAGATATGAATTTATTGCTTTTGATGCTTTAGAAATACTAAAAGATGTTGAATTAATATTCTTATCTTTCATTTTCTTTTTCTTTTTTATTATTTATTTTTTTTTTTATATTTTTATTTTTTTTTTTCTATAAATTATTATTAATTTTTATTTTTATTTCTTTAATATATTTGTTTTAATCAATCATTTTAAAAAAAAAAAAAAAAAAAAAAAAAAAAAAAAAAATTAAAATTTGGAAAAGATTTAAATTGAAAAAAAAAAAAAAGCGCCAAAAAAAACACTTTTTCTTTTTTTTTTTTTTTTATTTTTATTTATTTTATTTTTTAATTTTTTTATTTTGAATGTTAGCATAAAAAATTGACGTGAACTTATTATTAGAATTTTTATTAATTATTTCAAATAATATTACAACTTCAAAACACACATTAAAAAAAAAAATAAAAAATTAAAAAATTAAAAAATAATAATAAAAAAAAAAAAATTAATTTAAAAAATAATAAATTAATAAAAAACAAAATGAATAAAAATTTGGGTCAAAATAAAATTTTCATATATATTAAAACAAACAAATACATACATAAATAAACAAATACATAAATAAAAAAAATAAAAAATAAAAAATAAATAATAAAAAAAAATAAAAAAAAAAAAAAAAATAAAAAAAAATAAATAAAAAAAATAAATAAATTAAAAATTAAAAATTAAAAATTAAAAATTAAAATGGAAATACCAAATTTATCAGGATATTGTATTGATATAAATAAAAAAGAATATAATTCATTTGGTAAAGGAAGTAAAAGTGAAGGTGGTAATTGTTATCAATTAAACATTTATAAAGAAGTTGTATTAAAAGATCAAAAGAGATTAGAGGATGCACCAAAAAGTTTAAAGAATATTGATGTTTATGGTGGAGAGATTGGTGATTCAGAATATGAACCCATTGGATATAGAATAGGTGATTTAAAAAATAATATAAATGCAATCACCTTTTCAAATTTAACTATTGGTAAAAATTTAAATTCAACAACCATTGATTTATATCAAAATCAATATGGTATAATTTTTGAACCAAATGATATTCCAACTAAAATTTCAATTAATCCATTATCAAACTCTAATGATAATGATCCGACAAGTAAATTATTTTATCAAAATTTTCAAGATATTCAATTTGAATTAAATCAACATTTTTGTTTATCAATTGGTTCTGTAATTTTTAAAATTATAAATAATAATAATTCATCATCATCATCATCATCATCATCATCATCATCTTCATCGTCATCATTTTCTTCTTCTTGCTCAACAATTGGAGAATTTTGTCAAATACCTGGTATTGAAAATGAATCAATTTATAAATTATTAGAACAAGATCCAATTAAATTTGTAAATAATTATTGTAATGCAAGTAATAAAGATTATTTAGATTTAAAAAAGTTTATTCAAAGATTACATTCAATATTTAATCTCGTAAATTGGTCAATAGATTTTCAAAATTATCCAGCTTTATTATTTTTAATTTCAAATATCTATAGAGAAATTAATGAACAACATAAAGAATATCAATTAGGAGTTGCAAAAAGATTAGAATATATCATTGAATTACCATTGATTTTACCATCAAATGAAATAAATCAATCATTTTCAAATCAATTATTAAATTTATTTAAAGAAAATAATCAATTTCAAAAACCATTATTATTAAATTTATCTTTATTAATAAATAATAATATTAATAATAATAATAATAATAATAATAAATCAAATAATGATGATATTTTTAAATTAATAATTAATAATGATAAATTTTTAAATTTATTTAAATCATTATTATCAAAAAATAATGAACAAGAAATTAAAAAACAATATTATTTTACAACTAATATTAATCAATTTGAACCAATTTCAAAACAAATTATTAATGAAGAATTCATTTTAAAATTAGTTTCAATTATTAAATCTAATGGTATAAATGGTTTAATATTAAATAAAGATAGATCACCTTATTTAATTTTACCATCATCAAATTGTTTAATTGAACCATCAACTATTAAATTTGATGATTCATTAACAAATCTTTATTCAAAAGAAAATCAAAACAAAACAATTAAATTTTTAGAAAAATTAAATAATATTAAAAAATAATAAAAATTTAAAAATAAAGCGAAAGCAATCATGATGTTTTTTTTTTAAAAAAATAATAATACACAATATTTTATTTATTTATTTATTTTTAATCATTACCTAATTTTTTTAATTTATTTAAACCAACTTTAATATTTGTTTGATTTCTTTTATATAATATAAAACCAACAATTATGAAAATTGTAGAACCAACAACACCAACAACTACACCTATAGTAATTTTTACCCATTCCCTTGATTTTTCATTATTACATCCTTGTTCATTTGTTGATGAAGTATGATCAATAAAAATACTAAAAGATGGATCCATTTGAATTAAATTTTCATAATGTGGTATATTAATTGCTATTGATAAATTTGTTGAATTCGTAAATAAATATGAATTTGATAATGTTGTTATTGTACCATCAACAATACCTCTTTTTATAAAATTACAATTTAATGATCTATCATTTAATTTAATTTTAAAATTATCTAAATTATTATATATATTGATTGAATTAGTTGGACAATCATTTTCAATTTGACTATCAACTTGACTTTGAATTATTAATTTCAAAGTATTTAAATCACTTTCAAATGAATAACTTGAAATTTCTATATTAAATTTTAAAGAATATGGTTCAATTTTAATTTCTTGGTTTGCAAATTTAATTTTATTATTAACATTTGAATCAATATCTTTATACCAATTAAATAATACTTTAATTTCTGTAGATTTATTTAATGATTTTGAAATTGATGTTGAATTAATAGTTGTATTATAAAAATAGGTTTCAATTTGTTTGGTATCATTAATGGTTTGATTATTATATGACCATAATATTGATTCTAAATTATATTGTTTTATAATTTTATCTTGAAAATCAAGTTCATTTAATGATTTAATTATAATTAATGATTTAAATTTTGAATTTTCAAATAATTCTGTATTTGGACTTTTTAAATTAAATGATGTAGTTGAATTTTTGGATGGTTCTAAATTTGGAAAAGTGGGAGTTATTATTATACAATTCGTATTATTATTAGTAAGAGTGAATGGACAATCACAACTATATGTACCAATTTTATTATTACAAATAAAATTTATTGGACAAGTATAATTATTAAAATCGCCATCTGAAATTAAACATTCATCAATATCAATACAATCACCTTTAGCATTTAATTTAAAACCTGGACTACAATAACAATCTGCATTGACTCTATCACATGTTCTATTACCAACACATGGATTAATTGGTTGATCACAAAAATTAATTCTACAAAATTCATCAATTTGATATGCTTTATCACATAAACATTTACTATTATTTACACATTTTCCATAATTACAATTTGGACATTTAAATTCTGCATACCAAAAAGTTGAATAATATGAATTTATTGCACCAAATTGTTTACAATAACCATTTCCATTTGTTTCATTTAAAACCAATAATGATGAATTAAAATTTGGTATGAAATATGTGATATTATTTGAACAACTTTGAATAATTAAATCTTTTTCAATTTTATAATTAACTGTTTTAATAAAGGAATCACTTGAATTTAAACAATTTTTTCCAAAATTATAAATATTTGTAGTATAAAAATTTGAGTAACAATTTGTAACTGGTAAATTACCATTTTCAATTGTATAATAATTTGTTCTACCTATTTCTGCGTATCTAATTTTAATTAATTAATATTTAGAGAAAAAAAAAAAAAAAAAAAATGAAAAAAAAAAAAAAAAAAAATTATCTTACATTGGAGGTGAAGTAGGTGTTATAATAGGACATTTAGGTTGAATTGTAAAGACATAGCTATTTGAATAACCAATAGATTTACACATGACTCCTTGAATTTGTTCATTTTTTATATTAGAACAACCATAATTTGTATAATTTGAAACTGATGAGCATTGTGAAAAAACAAAATTATTTTTGTTTAAGTGAACTATAAATAATAATATTAATATTATTTTGATATTACCAAATATTTTAACCATTTTATATCATTTAATAATAAAATAAATTAAATGATTTATAAAAAAAAAAAAAAAAAAAAAAAAATTTCGTTAAAACTTGATCTATCTAAAAAAAAAACAATTTGGTTAAAACTTGATTTATAATATTTTCAGAAAAAAAAGTTTTTTTTTGTCAAAATTGTTGTCCTATTAAAATTTATAAAACATAAGGAGTCTCATATAAATTTTTTTAATTTTTTTTTTTGTCTAATACATATATATTTTATCTTTACTAATTTCAGTCATTTTTAAACTTTCACCAATAGTTGTGCCATGTAAAATATGTGGCCAAAAGGTATCACTTTCTGATATAAAAAATCATATTTTAGATGAATGTATACCAGTTTTTTTAGACATTTATGGTTTAAGGCATCAATTACCAAATCAAAATGAATATAAATCCCTATTGGAAGAAAACAATAAATTAAAACATGAAGTTTACATTTTAAAAGAAGAAAATTCTAAACTAAGATATATATCATCCTCAAACTCAACAATTTCATCAAGATCAAGCGATGTATATCCAGTAGTATCAAATGAAAATAATGATAGCGAATTAGTAAAAAAGGAACCAATAGAATATAAAGAGTCAGAAATTAAATTTTATGATGAATTTATAGATGTAGATTTAAATAATGATGCTTCAACATGCTTTTTAGCACAAACTTTTAAAGAAAAAAGTGAAGATGATAAAATAATTAATGTAATACATTGTCCTAAACCAGCAAGGGGGAGTTTAATAATTGATGTAATCCATGGTAATTATTCTATCACAGTGTGTAAATTTACACATTTTACAGAAATGAAATCATTGGAGGCGATTAGAAAAATATTTATGTAGTTTCCAAAAGGTGTTGGAAACTACATAAATATTGAAATTCATATTGGTTATTGGTAATCCAGATGATTTTATTTTTAAATGATCTGTACATTTAAAACCACATACAATGCATTTTCCAATTCTTAATGGATCAGCTTTATTTACATCTTCTTTTTTTGAATCTAAAGTCATTGGAGCTCTTAGAATTTTTAATAATACTAGTTTAAAAGTGTGGAAAAATTATCATGAAAGTAAGTATTTTTATATTAATTTAAAAATTTTAATTTTAATATTTATTAATATTTTGATATATTAGTTTTAGAAGAAAAAAATAATAAATTAGTAAATCATACACAACATAAAATAAACAACATTGCCACAGAAGAAACAATTGATGATACAACTTCAAGTAATCAAAGTGAGCCAAGTAAGCCAAGCAAGCCAAGTAAGCCAAGTGAGCCAAGTGAACCAAGTGAGCCAAGTGAACCTGTTAATGCAACTACAACAATAGAAGGTAAAAAAAGAAAATACACAAAAAAAAAATAAAAAAAAAATAGTAGTTTATTAAATAATTTATAAATTAATTAAGACTTCTATTGTTTTTTAATTTTATTATTATTTTTTCATACTAATATTAGTATATTTGTTTTTAAAAAGGATTAAATGATAAAGATTTTAAATCGTTAATTGGGATTACTAAGATTCAATTTCAAGATTTATTAAATAAAATTTCACAAAAAACAAAAAAAAAGAGATAACAGGGGGAGATCAAGTATTTATAATGTAAAAGGTAAACTTATTATAACTATGATTTGGCTTCGTCATTATCTCAAACCGATTATTTTTAAAATTTTATTTAAAGTGAGAATGTTATAAGAAATTATACAGATCAAATAGTTGAAATTTTATATTTATTATCTTTTGATAGTTTTAATTATCACACAATTAATAGGATTAATCAAAAAGCAGTTTTTATTAATGAATTAAATGAGCAATGTATTGTTACATCCATTGTGGATAGATCAGAGCAAAGATCAGTAGTTGCATTGGATAAAATAGCTAAAATTAACAACTTCAGTGCTAAAAAAGGATATCCTACATTAACCAAATTCGTTTTTTGTAGCCCTGATGGTAAAATACAATATTTATCGAAAAGTAGAAATGGATCAAGGAATGACCAATCCATGATGTATGAAGTTAGTGAATTTATTAATAAATTCGATGACTCTTGTGAACATATAATGGGCGATAAAGGCTTTCAAGGATCCGATAAATTATATTCTAAATTTTTAGTAATTTCGAGAAAAACCAATAATAATAATAATAATAATAATAATAATAATAATAATAATAATAATAATATAATAATAATAATAATAATAATAAAAATAATAATGATGGTGATATAAATGGAGAATGTTTTGAACCAGAATATTATATAAGCGATGAAAAAGAATCAGAAGCAAGGTTTAAATCGATTAGAATAATAATTGAAAATGTTTTTGCTCATTAAAAAATATTCAATTACCTGTCTCACTTTTAGATTTAAGAATAAGATTGAATCAACAACTTTATTGGACTATCATCATAAAATTTGGTGTGTTGTTGCATTTTTGGTTAACTTGTATGTTGAAATTAGAAAGAAAGAATAAACTCTCATATTAATTTAATATGAAAAAAACATTTTCATTTCAAAAAAAAAACTTTTTTTTCTGAATATATTATAATATGAATAAAATAAAATTTAATTTACCCCAAAAATATCTTACACAAAGGATTTAATTTTTATTTTAAAAAGATTTTTCGGCATTATATTTTAATCAAAGGGGCTGCCAGGAATGAAAATATCTTAAGCCTATAGAATTTTCTAAATTTTTTTTTTTTTTGAGACCACCTTTTCCATATCACTCACCTTGGAATTTCTTTTTTTTTTTTTTTTTATTTTTTTTTAATATTGATTAATCATAGTTTATACTTAAAGGAAATACACAATAACTAATAGTTTTATTTAGAAATTTTTTTACTTCATTTTATAATTTAGTTTTTCGATTTTGGTTTGAATTTTAAAATAGTGTTGTTGGTTTTGTTATTATTATATTATATTATTTTTTTTTTTTTTTTATATTTTATTTATATGAATTGGTTGAATGAGATGAGATTTGGTCGCACAAAGTGTTTTCCGAGACGATTTTTTTTTTTTTTTTTTGATATAAATAAACTATTGTAGTATACAATTAGTATGTTATTTTTATTTATTTATTTTAGGTTTTTTAGTTTTTGTGAATTTAAAATGGTATGTTATTTTAGATTAGGTAATTAATAATTAATTGGTGGTGTAATTGTTGGAATTGGTTCATAAGTGTTTATGCTCCATTCTTTTTTAAATTTTTTGATTGTTTCGGACCATTGGGTTTCTTTTTGAGTTTTTGTGAGGTTGTTTTTAATTGAGTAATGGTTGAAGTTTGATAATGTTCTTGAATATTCCAATCTTATTAGCTTGTGCCATTTTGATTTTAATATATCATAATCTAGTGTTGTGTTGTTTATTTGGTTGTTCCAATTATCAATTGATTGAGTTATATTGATGTCAAATAATGATTTGCATAACCATATCCATATTTGGTGAATAACTAATGAGATTATGTTCCAATATGCATGTGTTCTGACTAGATCAAGATTTGTGTTTATATAATTCCAGTTGAACCTGTATTTTTTATATTGTGCGTTTTCCGAGACGAGAATCGAACACTCGACCAATTTCCCCTGTAAAAAAAAAAAAATTGGAGAAGAAGGGTATCGATCCCTTTACCTTATGGAAATCTGATTATCGTTGCTGTTTATGCAAACCATACGCTCTACCATATGAGCTACATCCCCATTGACGAAAAAATTTAATTAATAGCAGTTACCATATTAATAGTGTAATCAGAAACAACAACAACAACAAAACAACAACAAAACAAAATCAACTACAACTACAACTACACTGGCAATGCAAGCAAGCATGGACCCAATTAAAAACTCCACAAAATAAACAAACACACTACGAACACCTCCCAAAATTAAAAAAAATATACGAGGATATGATGACAACTCAATCTCCAGAACACAACAAATTCATACCAACTCCTGGCCAAAAAGAAATAATGACCAAAATTAATAGCAAACACCTTCCATTTAAAGAAATCAAAAAAATAATAAACATGAAAGGTAGAGATCTATTATGGAGATACACACTGAAAGCATTACCAAAAATATACAACATGCCATGCCAACAGTGTGGGGAAGATGAGACTTCAGAACATATATTCTTCAACTGCAAAGCCCACATCAAAAACACACAAGAAATATTCAACTACACCCTAACTAAGTGTGGACACACCACTCACACCTGGAATGTGAAGATTTTAAACCATCTACAAATCGCACTAGTAGCCAATTTAATAGCTATTATATTCGAAAGAATCTGGCACAAAAGAAATAAACTCATTCACGATGAAAAAGAAATAATAATTCACAGACAACAAGTCATACGTGAACTGATTAAAACACAAAGAGCTGCATGGGACAGGACACAAGCGGTTATAAACAAAACATTAAGAATCAAATCAAAGCAACGGCCAGAAGAACAAAATAAATTAGACTCCTTAATTTCGGTAAAGCTATTCCAATTTAGCAGACAAGGGAACTCCCCTTTTTCCCCAAAAAAAATTTCCGAAACATTTCAAAAAAAAAAAAAATTCCCCCGGGCTTTTTTTTAAATAAAAAAAAAAAAAAAAAAAAAAAAAAAAAAAAAAAAAAAAAAAAAAAAAAAAAAAAAAAAAAAAAAAAAAATCCTGGGAACCCAAGTTAATCAGAAAATTTCCAGATTTTTAACTTTTTAAAGAAAAATAAAAAAAATAGAAAGAAAATAAAATGAAAATCACAAACAACACCACAAATATTAAGCAACACAAATGCCTACAAAAAATAAGCGAAATTGTGGATAAAACTCAATTAAAAAAAAAACAATTCAAATACGTCATAAACATCAATCACGAACCAGACGATAAAATAAAAAAAGATTTAGAAAAAAGTTTGGACAAAAAAGATGTTTTAATCAAAAGTAATAATACAATTCAAAATTCGAAACAAAAAAAAAAAAAAAAAAAAAAAAAAAAAAAAAAAAAAAAGTAAACCAACCCCTCTTTTAGAGACCCTGTAAAAAAAAAAAAAAAATAAAATAAAATGAGATCTAGCATCTCAAGGAGAAGCAAATAATAATTGCGTTATCCAATTCAAAAAAAAAAAAAAAAAAAAAAAAAAAAAACCATATTAATAGTGTTACAATTCAAAAAAAAAAAAAAAACATATTAAGATGGTTATTAAGGAAGAATTATATTAGTAATTCTAGAGAAAAAGTAACGAATAATTTAGTGATTTTGCGAGGTGAGATTTGATTAAGAAAATTAAACTATCTTGTTCAATCCTTATAAATAAAATTTAATAGCTCTATTTATCGCCTTTTTTATCCTAACTTTGTGTAAAAGAATATCCACAATTTCATCAAAAACCTAGATCCTTAAAAATAAATTTAATTTAAATTATTATATAATTGTTTAAAATCAAATAAAGAAAAATCTTGATAAGGTCATAAAAGGCAAAAGAATGTTTAATTAATATAAAAAAGTCAATAATATATTAATATCTAAAAATAAAAAAAAATGGGTAACACTTTTTTATAATTATTTAATTAATTTATTTTATTTTATTTTTGAAATCAAATCATTTTTGAAATAGAATGAATAATCAATATCACTATCTTTTATAAAATCAAGCAATTCCAAGTCATTAGCTAACAATGCTCTTTTGTTAATTTCTTCAAAATCCCAAACGAAAAAGTCTTTGTGATTCTTGAAAATATAGATAAACAAATCTTTATTTTGAACAAATATTGAAGCAGATAAATAATCATCTTTAATGAATGAATTATCTCTATTTAAAATTTTAATATCAACATTATATCTAATATTATTATTATTATTATTATTATTAATACTATTACTATTATCATCTTTTTCAGGTTGATTAAAATTACTATAAATAATATTAACTATTTTTAATATTTTATTTATATTGGGTAATAGGATTTGAAAATCATTATGAACTAAAATATGATGAAGTATAATTGTTGAATGAATTGGATAGTTAATATTATTTTCAACCAATAATTTCATATAACATAATTGATCTTCAATTCTAACTTTTTTTGTATTGAATAAACTTTTGGTAGTTTGAGGTGCATAACTATCTCTTAATGAAAGTGCTTTTGAAATTTCTTTTGTTTTATAACATTTATTAACTATTTCAACTATATTATA
The DNA here is from genome assembly GCF_000004695.1 of Dictyostelium discoideum AX4. Taxonomy (NCBI): domain Eukaryota; phylum Evosea; class Eumycetozoa; order Dictyosteliales; family Dictyosteliaceae; genus Dictyostelium; species Dictyostelium discoideum. The sequence goes on from NC_007090.3 coordinate 4,685,368, forward strand.
ATCACTATAATAATTTGCAATTCCTAATAAAATATTACAAGTTGTATTTAAAGTTGACAATGGTGATAAAATTTTCGACAAATATGATGATAATGAACTATATTCACCACATTCTCTAGTGAAATCAGTGATAACTCTAATTAAAGTATTTGTATTTGTAATATTTTTAGTTGTTACTAAAAAATCAAATATAAAAATTCTTTTAATTTCAATTTCTTGGGAAACTTTTTTTTCTTTTTTAAATTTTAATTTATTTTTTAAAATTGATAAAGTACCTTGTTGTTCATTATTATTACTATTATCATTATTAGGTGAAGAATTAATATTTAAAGTTGTTGTTGTTGTTGTTGTTGTTGTAGTTGTAGTTGTTGTTATATCATTATTTTCTAATCTTTCAATTTTTGATAATAATATATTATAATAATTACTATTAGATTCAGTTGAAATAAAACCTAAACTTGCAACATAAATTGAAGATTTAATAAATGGAAGATATTCTTTTTTAAAATTAACTTTTTCTGAAGAAAATGTATCATTTAATTTATTATCTAATAAATAAGTAAAAGATCTATCAGAATATAATAATGGTGAACCCATTTGATAAAGACGTTTAAATACTTTTAAATCTAATAAAAGTAAATTTGAAAAATAATTATCAAATGAACCTGTATGTTTTTTTGGTGGATCGTAATTTAATTCATCTAATAAATATTTAACTACAAATGATCTATTGATTGACATTAATGAATAATGTAATGCTTTTTGATGATCTTGTAAGCTTAAACCCATATGTTTATGAACATATTTTATAATTTCTAAATTTCCATATTTTAATGCAACATCTAATAAATCTTCATCTTTTGAATAGGTTATTGAGTTTCTATCAGTTTCATGAAATAAACAATTACTACCATTACTAAATTTATTAGGATCTTCATTTACCATTTTAAAAAATTCAAAACAATTCATATGAATTGCAAATTTAATCAATGAAATATTTCTATAATGTGTAAATATTGGATGATGTAATTCACTTTGAAATAAATTTTCTGAATTTGTTTTAAAAAATTCTTTTAAAACTTTTAAACCATTTTTACCAATTAAATTATTTTTATAATTTTTTTGATTTTGATCATTTTTATCTTCATTACCATTATCATCATTATTATTATTATTATTATTACAATAATCGTTATTATCTAATTCTTTAAGATATTCAAATAAAAACATTAAACCATTATATGATAAATCACTCTTTTTAAAATGATAATTTGATTTAAGTTTATCTTTTAATAATGAATAATTATTATTTTTTGATATCCATTCAAGTGTTATTTTATCATATCTTGAAACTGAAATTTTAAATTTTGAATTAATTTCATAAACATAATTAAAAATAATATTTGATATATATTTATTTCTAAATACTAATTTATATAATCTATATTGATTTTCCATTATATTTTATATTATATTATCTATATTATTTATATTATTTATTTATATTATTTATTTATATTATTAATTAATTTATTTATTTTTTTTTTTTTTTTTTTTTTTTAATTAATAAAAAAAAGGTCCAAAAGAATTTGTTTTATTGATTGAAAAAAAAAAAAAAAAAAAAAAAATCTTTTTTTTTAATTTCTCAAAAAAAAAAAAAATTAAAAATAAAAAAAAATAATTAAAATTAGATTTTAAAAAGAAATTCAGAGAATAACACCAAAATTTTCAATTGTGAAAACACTGAAATTGTGTTGGTTAAAATCAATATTTTTTTTTTTTTTTTTTATTTATTTATTTATAATACTGATGATACTAAATGTGTTTATTGAATCTTCTAATAATGTGTTGTTGATAATAATGTATAATCTAATGTTTTTTGTAATCAGTAATAATATTATACATAAATTTTTTTTTTTTTATTTATTTATTATTTTTTTATATTAGTTTAAAAATAAAAAATATAATAGGATTTTTAAAAAGAAATTCAGAGAATAACACCAAATTTTAAATTGTTTACAACAACACTGAGATTGTGTTGTTTAAAATGAATTTTTTTTTTTTTTTTTTTTTTTTATTTATTTATTTTTATTATAAAAAACATGAAACTCCAACCTAATGTGTTGATTCTAATAATGTATAATCTAATGTTTTTTGTTATCAGTAATTATATCAGGCATTATTCTTAGAATTTTTAAATATTCTTCGATATCAACTAATGATGGATATTGTTCTGGAATAAGTGGTATTGAATCTGGCCATTGTAAACCCATAACATCACAAATTAAAAATTTAGAATATGTATGACAATTTACATCTCTATTCCATTGAACTGGTAAAATACTAGAATGTTGATGTTTTTCAATGAAACTATCAAATGATTCTTCTGCAAACTTAAGTAACTCCCAACCTCTTTTAAACTGATGATTAAACTTTCCAGCCAAAGCGACCTTTTTAACATATTTTGATTGCTGTTTTCTATAAAAGCTAGCAGAGATGATATTTAAAAGAGGGTTATCTTCCTTTACTAATGTAAGGTGCATATCATATCCAGCGATATTTATTGGTTTATCAGCATCACCTTCTGAAGCACCAAGAAAATCAAGTTCAACAGACATATGACCTGAGCTTGTACCAATCAATGCATCTGATTCATTTGAAATTACACCCTTTGGATGACATAATACCTAAATTAATTTTAAAGATTGAAACAATCCAATGGGGGAACAATTAGATTATCTCTATGTTATTTTCATATATTTATAATAATAGTACTGCTACGAATATTTTAAAAATAAAATAAATCCGAAAAAAATAATCATCCTATGTTAATTTAATAGTAGATACATACAACGTAGACATTGTTTTTCTTTTCTTCATCAACAACATTGTCTGGTAATGGTATATAGTCCATATCTTCAATTTGTTTTTGAGAAGTAAATATATAATAGACCATTTTTTAAAAAACTTTGTGCTTTTTATAACAAAAAAAATAATATTTTATTTTATTTTAAAATAAATATATGAAATAATATACAAAAATAAAAAAAAAAATTAAATTAAAATTAGTTAAAATTAACAAACGTGTGCCAAATTAAACTTTTTTTTATTTTTTTTTTTATTCCAATTTTTTAAATTTATAGAATAATTGAAATAAAACAGTTGTTTAAAAAGGAAAAAAAATCCCATATTCAATATTTATGATCTCTATTTAAGTAATCTTTAATGATTTCAAGATTTTTTTTATTTTAGGTAATGTTTTCAAGTTTAAGGTAAAATTGCCAATTGATTCATTGGGTAAATTTAAAATAAAAAAAAAAAAAAAAAAAAAAATAATAAAAAAAAAATACAAGTTTATCATTAATCTCAATTTATACCAAATAATGAATTATCAATTTTTTAAAAATTCAGATTAAACCATTCAATCAATTTTTTTTTTTTTTTTTTTTTTTTTTTTGGCCTTATTCATACCAAATAAAGATTCCAATAGAAATATGTATCATCAATTTTTAAAAAAATTCAGATTAAACCATTCAATAATATTATCAAAAAAAAAAAATTAAATAAAATAAAATAAAACCTTTATTTTTTTATTTTTAATAAAATTTTTTTATTTGTTTTGTTTTGTTTTTTTTACGCTTTTAATAATACTTGTCTTTAAACTTTTTTTTTTTTTTTTTTTTTTAAAGGATCGATCGATCGAAACAATTATTTTTTTTTTTTTTTTTTTTTTTTTTTTTTTTTTTTTTTTTAATCAGTTGTTACAGTTTTGGCTAAATTTTTTGGACGATCTGGGTCAATATTTTTACAAATTGCCATTTCATAAGCTAATAATTGTAATGGAATTGCAGCTAAAAGTGCAGTTAAAATACCATTACTTGGAATTAAAATGGTATCATGAGCGATATGTTTAGCCAAAGTTGAATTATTTGTAATGACGATAGTATGAGCACCTCTTGCTTTTACTTCTTCAGCGGCGACTCTCATTAATGGAGAATTACTATCATCTAAAATGATCAAGATAATTGGTGTATCTTGTTCAATGAGAGCGAATGGACCATGTTTAAGAGCACCACCACTATAACCTTCAGCATGACAATAGGTGATTTCTTTAATTTTCAAAGCACCTTCAAATGCGATTGGTTCAGCGAAACCTTTACCCAAAACAAAGATTGAATTCTTTTTATAAATTTTTTGAGCGATTGCTTTACATTGTTCACGAACACGTAATGCCATACCCAAATTTGTTGGTAAACGATGAAGAGAATCGATTAACTGACGTCTTTTACCCTCTTCGATGCCTCTATGTTGAGCGAACCAATTTGCAACCAATGATAATACTGTAACTTGTGATGAGAATGCTTTGGTTGAAGCTACAGCATGTTCACGACCTGCATTTAAATAGACACCACAAATTGAACTTCTTGCAATCAATGAACCAACGGCATTTACAATTGAGAATCTTGGAATACCCGACTCTTCAGCCAATGTTAGGATACGTGCAACATCTTTAGTTTCACCACTTTGTGAAATCATTAAAACACCGGCATGATTATGTGGGAGGGTATCTCTAATGATTTCAGCGGCATCAAAAACTTGAACTGTATCGAATGCACCTAAATATCTCATAATTCTTGCACCGAATTGAGCAGCAAAGAAACTTGTACCACAACCTGTAATAATTAAATTTTTAATTGGTAACAATAAATCTTTTGCATCTTCAAGACCACCCAATTTAACACGAGACTCATCAGAGATACGACCACCATAATTCAATGCTCTTGAGATTGACATTGGTTGCTCCATAATCTCCTTAATGGTCCAATGTGGATATGGTTCAGGTGATAAAGCAATGGTTTCATGTGCTGCCATTTCAATTCTACTTAAATCCAATGAATGTCCATCAGCTTTCAATACTGCAATCTCACCATTTTCCATTGAAATAAACTCTTTGGTATGTCTTGAAAATGCACCTGGTTCACTTGCAATAAACATACGATCCTTTCCAATACCAATTAATAATGGACTACCATTTCTTGCTGCTACAATTTGATCAGGATTATCCTTACAAACTACTGCAATACCCCATGTACCTTGTAATTTCTTTTGTGTTTCTTTAATTGCATCAACAATTTGTAATCCTTGATCTAAAAATAAACCAATCTAAAATTGAAAATATATTAATATTTATATATAAAAAGAATACAAAATAAAATACAAAATAATAATAATAATAATAATAATAATAATAATAATAATAATAATAATAATAATAATAATAATAATAATAAAAACATACTAATTGTGCAATAACTTCAGTATCAGTTTCTGATCTAAAAACAATACCTTTCTTTTCAAGTTCTTCTTTTAATATAATATTATTTTCAATTACACCATTATGAATAACTGCAACTCTATCTTTATAATCAAGATGTGGATGTGCATTTTTATCAGTTTTACCACCATGAGTTGCCCATCTTGTATGTGCAATACCAATAACATGACCTTTATGTAACTTTTTTTTTTTTTTAAAAAAATTTAAAAAAAAAATTAAAAAATTTAGTATTTGTATAGATTTAATTTATAATAAAAAAAAAACATACATGTGCTACAGATTTTAATCTTGTAATTGCATCACTAGTTGTATTTAAACTTGCATATTTTGAAGTAACTAAATCATTATCTGATGAAATAGTTGTAACACCAGCAGAATCATAACCTCTATTCTCTAAAATTGCTAAACCTTCTAATAAATAATTAATTGCTTCCTCTTTACCAACAAAACCAATGATACCACATGTATCTGATGATTCTAATCCATCAAATGAATCTGAACTATTATGTTGATATTGTTGTTGTTCTTGTTGTTGCTCTAATAAATGTCTTTGAGTAACCTGTAATCTTCTAATTGTATTTTGATTCATTCTTTATAATATACAATTTAATTTTATATGTTTTTTTATTTCTTTTTTTTTTTTTTTTTATTTTCTTTTTTTTAATTGGATTGATAATATCTTTTTTGAATAAAAATAATAATTCTTTATAAATTAATAAATAGGAAAAAAAAAAGTCTAAATTTTAAAATTATAGAAATTAGTTTTTGAATTATAATAAATGTATTTTATTTATAATTAAAAAAAATAAAAAAAAAAAAAAAAAATTGAAAAAATAAAAAAATAAAAAAATAAAAAAACATAATTTATGTTGTTGGAAATAAATAATTACGATAGTATTTGATTTAAATAAACCCAATAATGGTTAGTTAATAATATATTTTAAAAAAATAAACAAAAAAAAACCACAAAAATTCAATGAGAATTTGATATCTTTCTAAATTAATCCAGTAATTAATTAGTTAATGAATTTATACTTTTTTTTTTTTTTTTTTTTTTTTTTTTTTTTTTTATCCTTGGTTTCCTCCTTAAGAAATTTATTTTTTGAAATGTTTTTTATTTCTATAGTAAGTTATATATTATTATTATTATTTTTTTTTTTCTATATTTGATAATTTGTAAGAAGAATAATAAATGTAAATTAAAATGTACAAATAAATATTTAAATTTTAATTATTTTTATTATTATTAATATTATTTTTTTATTATTATTATTTTTATTATTATTATTATTATTATATTTTTTAACACACATAAAATTTAAAAAAAATAAAAAAAAATACCCCTTATTTGTAGAGTGATTATCACCACACCTTTTTTTTTTTTATTATTGTTCTTTAATTTTCATTTAATGTTATATTGTTGTTGAAATGAATAAAATAAAATAAAATAAATAAAAAATAAAAAATTAAAACAAAAGATGAACAGATAATCAAAAAACAGAATAGCTTTTACAACACTTACAATTTGAATAATAATAATAATAAGTGTTTAATTTTAAATTTTATTTTATTTTATTTTTTTATTTTTTTTTTAAAAAATACAAAATCTTTTTTTTTTTTTTTTTTTTTTTTTTTAGGGCTATGACAAGGCTTTGATTTGATAAAAACACGTCGGTTGGATTGTTCAACTGTTTTTAATTTTCAAAATAAAAATAAGCGAAAAAAAAAAAAAAAAAAAAAAAAAAAAAAAAAAAAAATTTATTTTTAATTTTATTTTTGATTAAGCGACACTATTTAATATTGAAAAAATAGGTAAAATTTTCTTTGTTCCAATTTTTCACTATTATTTTTTTTTTTTTTTAAAAATATAAATTATAATTTTAAAAATTATATAAAATCTTTTTCAAAAAAAAAAAAAAAAAAAAAAAAAAAAAAAAAAAAAAAAGGCCCCATATAATTTTAAAAATTTTTTTTTTTTTTATTTTATTTTATTTATACAAATTTTTATTATTATTATTTTTTAATTTTTAATTTTTAATTATTAATTATTAAAAATTTATTTTTTAAACCAACCTTTTGAAGAACTTTTTAATTTTTCCATTTCTTTTTCATAATCCTCAACTGCTCTGAGGTAATGAATTGGTGGCCATTGATTATCTTCAATATGTTTTTTAGTTTTATCATCTAATAAAGCAAATTCTTTACGTCTACGCATTGGTTGATAATTTGAAGAGATGAAATGAAGACAAAACTTTTCTAATTGAGGAGCGTTATGTCTTTGAGCACAAATTAATAAACCGATAATATCCAACTCCGATCTGAAAATACCAATTGTAGTAGCACGTTCAATCTCTTTTGAAATGTAAAGTTCACATAAGGAAACTAATCTACGTAAATCGAAACGATTGCCTAATACCAAAATACCAACACTATCACCCTCTTCAATTGGAGCATGAGCAGTGTACAAATATTCTAAAATCGCCATGAATGAATCAAAAGTTACATCATCAGACATTTCAACCTTGCCTTCTCTTTCAATGAAATTTCTACCAATTAGCGCATTTACAACATTTGAACGTGAGAAAATCAATGCTTTATGTGCAAAAATTGATCTGCCTTCAACGATGAATTGAATATCAGATAGAATCTTTTTAGTAAAGAATAGCTCTTTACTAGTTTCACCCAATTGGTCATTTAAGAAAGTGCCAATCGATGGATTCAAATCTTCATTACCACCCAACACATTCTTACAAGCACTTGCTAAATACTTGAAGCCGACACTCTCTGCCAATGCAATTGTCTCTTGAAGTTGGTCATTCTTATCAAGGTAATTCAACACACCAGTGTAAAGAAACTCAATGAATCTATTGAAAACACGACGATTTATTGAACTGTCGATTGAGATCTCGACAAATTCACCACTTGATTTAGTGCCGTCATCATTCTTTTCGTTTGGTTTAATTGTAACACTACGAATATTTTTAACCTTACCCTCATTTAAATCATCCAATTTGAACTCAGCTTGGTCAGAGGATAATGTGTATCCAAATACCCTTCTAAAGAATTCAGATGCTGAGCATAATATAACACGATGTGCATAAACTGGTCTCTCTTCAAAAAATGTAAATTTAACATCACTAAATGATTCACTATTTAATGTTTCTCTCATCTCTTTATCATAAGAACTTGTAATAATATCAATCCATGGTGCTTTACCTGCTGGTGGCATAACTGGTGGAATTGGTACTGATTTCTCTGATGATTTTGATGAAGATGATGATGATGAAGATGAAGAAGATGAAAAGAATCCACCCTTTTTTTTAGCTGATGCTGATTTTGGACTTGTTGCTGTTCTAATTGCTAAACTAAATAATTCTCTTAAATTTGTTTGTAAAAGTGCACTAGTTTCAACATATCCTGAAAATCCTAATTCTCTAACTAAATTATTTGCTTCTGCTGCACTAACTTCTGGTCTCTTTAAATCATGATGTCCTCTTAAATCATTCTTTGTACCAACTAATACAATTGGTATATTTGGTGCATGATGTAAAATTTCTTTTTTTTTAAAATAAATAAATAAATAAATAAATAAAAAATATTAATAAAACTAAATTATATTATATTATATTAAAAAAAAAAAACTTACCAGGATACCATTTTGCTCTAATATTTTCAAATGATGCTCTTGAAACAATTGAAAAACAAATTAAGAAAACATCAGTTTGTGGATATGAAAGTGGACGTAAACGATCATAATCTTCTTGACCTGCAGTATCCCACTATTTAAAAAAAAAAAAAAAAAAATAAAAAAAAAAAAAAATTGTAAATTAAAATTAATGAAATTGAAAAGATATTTTTAATTTTTTATACATACAAGACCAAGATTGAATGGTTTACCATCAATCATTACATTGGCGCTATAATTACTATAATAATTTTAATAATATAATTAAATATAATTTTTAGTGTGAGAAAAGGACATGATCTAGTTTTTGATATCCAATTTGGATTTTTTTTTTTTTTTTTATATATATTTATTATTTATATATATTATTTATTTTATTTTTATTTTAATTAGGTTATGCTTACTCAAAAACTGTTGGTACATATTCTCCTGGAAATGCATTGGTTGTATATGCAATTAATAAACAACTTTTACTATAATAATTTTCATTTTAGGTATATATTTTTGGTGTGAGAAAAGGTAATTTGGAATTTTTTTTTTTTTTATATTTTATTATTATTTTTTATTTTTTTTTTTAATTTTAATTAACTTATGCTTACCCTACAGCACCATCACCTACTACTACTAATTTAATTGCTTGCATGATTATTATATTTTTTTATATGTATGAAAAAAAAAAAAAAAAAAAAAAAATGGTTTGTTGATTGTTTTTTCAAATCAAAAAAAATCTTGATTAAAAAAAAAAAAATAAAAAAAAAAAAATAAAAAAAAAAATAAAAATAAAAATTGTGAAATTTTTTAATCGAATATTTTTATTTGAAATCATTCTCTAATAATAGACCATAAAAAAAAAAAAATTTAGTTTTTTATTTTAAAAAGTTTCAAATTTGATTTTTCTTTTATTTATTTCATTTATTTAAATTTATTTATTATTATTATTATTATTATTATTATTTTTTTTTATTTTCTTTTTTCTTTCTATTTTTTTTTATTTTTTCAAAGGCCATTGAAAAATTTTTCACCCTTCTTTTTTTTTCTGACCACATTTTTTTTATGTGGGAAAAAATTTATTTAGTTTTTAACTAATTATATACTTTTTTGGAGTATTAATAAAATGTATTGGCCAAATTTGATAATATAGTTTAATATAAAAAAAAAAAAAAATAAGCATACTAAAAATTATAAATTTTTTTTTTTTTTTATTTAAATTAAGGGTGAAAAAATGAGTTAGTAATGATATAATTTTATTTATTTTTAATATAAATTTAGTTTATAAAAATAATGCATTAAAAAATACACAAAATGATATAAAATATATAAAAAAAAAAAAAAAAAAGTTGCCATTCTGTTTTTTGAATTATTTTAATTAATTTTTTTATTTTTTTTTATTTTTATTTTTTATTAATCAAGTTTATAATTAATTTTTTTTAAATATTCTTCAAAACTTGTTAATTTTTTAATATTATGGGCAATTGAACGATCACCACCGTAAATATTAAAACCACCATATTCATTAAAAAAAGCAAGCATCAATGAAACTTCTAAATCGTATGATTTTCCATATTCCACTGGATCAATAAATTGATAGGAAACTTTTTTATTTGTAACTTTGGATATAATTTCAACGATTTGAATTGGTGTTAAAATTTCTGAAGAGAAAGGTACTGTTTCACCAGAGAATTTAATTGGATTTTTAAAGATTTCTCTTACCAGTAAACCCAATTCATCAATATCGCCATAATCCAATGACACTTTTGGATCACATGCCCATTTTAAAATGTATTTATCACTGGTACTACTTTCTTTTTCAGGTTGATAATAGTTTATAAAATTTTGAAAATACCAAGGTGCAATAACAAATGATGAAATAAATTCTGGATTTGATTTTGATAATTGTCTGATATGTTGTTCAATTTCAACTTTGTTATCTAAATCTGGTGATTTAAATTTACCATTTGATAATTTATTTGGACCTGGTACAGTACTAAATATAAAATGTTTAACCCCACATTTCAATGCCACATCTGCTACCTTTATACCATATTCAATTTCTTTTTCACAATATCCTTGCGAGTTTGTAACAAGATATACACAATCACAACCTTTCATTACTTTTTCAATTTCTTCCTTTGGTTGTGATTCATCACATTTAATTACATCTGCTCCTAATTTCTTTAATTCTTTACATTTTTCTGATTCTGGATTTCTACTTAATGTAATTACTTTAAATGAATCATCTTTTAATAATTCTCTTACAACTGATCCACCCTTTTTTTTTATTAATTATAAATATTATAAAAATAATAATAAAAAGAAGAATAATAATAATTTATTTTAATAATTTATTTTAATAATTGATTTAAAATTAAATAAAATTAATAAAAAAAATAAAAATAAAAATAAAACACACCTGATATCCAGTCCCGCCAAAAACTAAAACTTTTTTACTCATTTTTTATAATAATATTTAAAAATTGAAAAAAAAAAATATAGATTTTTTGAAAAAAAAAAAATATAATAACATTTTGTAAAAAATAAAATATATACTTTTATTCCAAATAAAAGAAATTATTTTTTTGGGGTGAAAAATTAATTAATTATTTATTTTTTATTTATTTTTGAAATTTGTGTGTGTGTGGAAATTAAATAATTTTTATTTATTATTATTTTTTTATTTTTTTATTTTAATTTTCTCCAAGTGTATCATTAATAGGTATATCATTTGTAGTATCAATTGATGGTGGTGGTGGTGATAATTTTGACATTCTAATTTTGGATTGTCTTTTTTCACTACCACTACCACTACTACCACTAGTATTAGTTGTACTAGTTGTTTCTGAACCTAATTTAATGAAATCATTTAAACCACATTTTTTTAAAATCCATTTCAATTTTTCACTTTCTTTCCAAATTTGAATAACGATTGGATCTAAACCATAACCAATGAAAATACAAAAACCTAAAATACTTACTACTACAACATTTAATGCTTTCAATTCGTAACCTGGTGCATGTAATTCACATTGTGATGGATCACCTTTACTAATACATTCTGCCCAAACTGCAATTGCATCAAAATAAGTATCCATTTTATCTTCCATATAAAATTTTAATGATGATGCAAACGTTAAATTAAATAATAAAATTAAACTTGTTATAATTATTTTAATCTATACAAATTTAAAATTATTGTTAAGAAAATAATAAAAATAATAATAATAATTAAAATTATAATTAAAATTTACATTAAAAAATAAAATTCTTCTATTTGGTGATTTCATATACATTTTTGAAACATTAATAACAGATAAAATTGAAAATAAACAAAGTAAACCCATTGCACACCATGATGGTATATAAAATGATATATATTGCCAAGCTGATCCATCATCTGAATTTATCCAACAACTTGTTGCAACTGTTGCACTATATTTTCCTCCGAATGCTGGTAATGCTGTTAAAACAAATATTAATGACCAAATACCAATTCTATATAAACCAAATTTTCTAATTTTACCTAAATTTTTTACAAAAAAAAATATTAAATTAATTAATTTTATAATATTTTATATTATATTAATTTTTTTTAATTTTTTTTATTAATTATTTTAAAATATATACATACTTAATCTTGAAGTTATATAAAAATCATATGCAATCATTGGAGCCCAAAATATTGAAGTAATCGCACCAAATTGGAAAATTAAACCAGTTAATAAACATAAATAGTCTGATTGCGATTTGAATCTACCTGGATCTGAACTACAATTAAAATTATCTTGTCTTGATTGAATGAATAACGATAATGCTGTAATACAACCACCACACGCAAATGATAGAATAGATTCCATACGATGAGTTATTTTATTTGGTAAAACACCAAATGTTAAAATCATGAAAAAACAAGTTATAAATGATATACTTGTTAATGTATAATTTGTTTTATCCAATATTTTAGTTTTACCTGGATAAATTTCAAATGGACAATCTAAAATACAACTATCAGTAATATAATAATAAGTTGTTTTACCTGGTATAACATGATCTTTGGAATTTAATAATGGTGCAGGACAATTTATAACTGATGACGAATTATCATAAATTATATTATCATTACACTCAACATTAAAATTGAAATCAAAATTACCACTCTCTTTAAATTCAAAATCAGTCGAATTTATTGGAAACATTGGTACACCATTTGAAAATTTTGAGCTACATGATAAATCTTTTAAAAAATTATCAATAAATATTTTACATGGTGTTTCTGCAATTACTATTATTTTTTATTATTATATTTAAAAAAAAAAAAAAAAAAAAAAAAAAAAAAAAAAAAAAAAAAAAAAAATTAATATACTAATTATAATAATAATAGTTAATTTAATTTTACTTACAACATATTGAATTACATGGTAGTGATGGTAAATTAAATATAATATTTGTATTATTTGATAATGTTTCGTTATGTGTTTCACATTTTGGATATGATTTTAAACAAATTAAATTAATTGCATTTGGTTTACATTCTGGTGTTGTAAATTCTAACATTCGAATAATATCTGAAACATTTTTATTTAATTGAGTGATTGAATCACCTGGTTGTAAATAAAAGTCTGTATAATTTAATTTTGAAAAACATGGTGAATTTGAATCAATTAATTCACAACTACCACCAAGTTTTAAATCTTGTGAATTTACAAATAAAAATAAAATATTTATAATACATATTAAAAAATTTAATTTTTTCATTTCTTCTTTTTTTAAAAGGAGATATATAATAAAAATAAAGTAAAAAAAGTAAAAAGTAAAAAGTAAAAAGAAAAAAAAAGTGTTTATGACCACAAATATATATAACTAAAAAAAATTTTTTGGCCGCTTGATAAATTAAGACTTTGTAATTTGATTATATTTTTTTTATTTTTTATTTTTTATTTTTTATTTTTATTTTTTTTTATTCAAAAAATCTGAATTTTTATGAAAAGAATGAAAATGGGGCTTCTATCGAGATTTTTTTTTTATTTTTTTTAATGGTATTTTATAAAAAAAAAAAAAATCAAATCGTATTTTATAAAAGTCTTTCGAATTTTATTTTTATTTTACATTTTTTTTTTTTATCAAAAAATTAAATAATTACTTTGAAAATTAAAAAAAGAAATCTAAAATTTTTTTTTTTTTAACAATAAAACAAAAATTATGTAAAAAATTATTTCATTTTATTCTATGTGTTTTGCTTTACTAAAAAAAAAAAAAAAGAATAAAAAAAAAAAAAAAAAGTTTAAAAAAAAACAATAAACTTTACAACTAGGTTATTCAATTTACTGTATATATTTAATAATATTAATTAATTTAAATGAAATATTATTTATTATTACATAAAAACTAAGATTAAATAGTTTTTTTTTTTTTTTTTAAAGTTTTTAATTTACATTATGGTTGTTGATTTATTTCAGTAGACTTTAAATTTGACATTTTTACAGTTGTTTGTTTTCTTTCATTACCAGATGATGTTGAAGCAGTTTCGTTGTTATTATTATTGCTATTATTAATAGAATTATTTAATTTTATTATTTTATCCAATCTACATTTCTTTAAAACCCACTGGAATTTTTTACTTTCCATCCAAATATGAATAACAATTGGATCTAAACCATAACCAATGAAAACTGTAAAACCTAAAATACCAATAACAACTATATTCAATGCTTTTAAATCATAACCTGGTGCATGTAATTCACATTGTGATGGATCACCTTTACCAATACATTCTACCCAAACTGCAATCGCATCAAAATAAGTATCCATTCTTTCTTCCATGTAAAATTTTAATGATGATGCAAATGTTAAAACAAATAAAAATAATAAAAGTGTAATTAAAATTTTAATCTGTACAAAAATTAAAAATAAATATTAAATATTAATATGTTTGTCTGAAAAAAAAAAAAAAAAAAAAAAAAAAAATTAAATGAAATGATTTAATACTTTACATTAAAAAATAAAATTCTATTATTTGGTGTTTGAATATACATTTTTGAAACATTAATAACAGATAAAATTGAAAATAAACAAATTAAACCCATTGCACACCATGATGGTATATAAAATGAAACGTATTGCCAAGCTGATCCATCATCTGAATTTATCCAACAATTTGTTGCAACTGTTGCACTATATTTACCTCCGAATGCTGGTAATGCTGTTAGAACAAAAATGAATGACCATAATACAATTCTATATAAACCAAATTTTCTAATTTTACCTGTTTTTTTTTAAAAAAAAAAAATTAAACATTAATTAATTTAGTTTTTTTTAAAAAAAAAATAATAAAAATAAAATATATATATAATTACCTAATGTTGAAGTTATATAAAAATCATATGCAATCATTGGTGACCAAAATATTGAAGTAATTGCACCAAATTGGAAAATTAAACCAGTTAATAAACATAAATAGTCTGATTGCGATTTGAATCTACCTGGATCTGAACTACAATTAAAATTATCTTGTCTTGATTGAATGAATAACGATAATGCTGTAATACAACCACCACACGCAAATGATAGAATAGATTCCATACGATGAGTTATTTTATTTGGTAAAACACCAAATGTTAAAATCATGAAAATACAAGTTATAAATGATATACTTGTTAATGTATAATTTGTTCTATCCAATATTTTAGTTTTACCTGGATAAATTTCAAATGGACAATCTAAAATACAACTATCAGTAATATAATAATAAGTTGTTTTACCTGGTATAACATGATCTTTGGAATTTAATAATGGTGCAGGACAATTTATAACTGATGACGAATTATCATAAATTATATTATCATTACACTCAACATTAAAATTAAAATTACCACTCTCTTTAAATTCATAATCTGTGGAATTTATTGGAAACATTGGTGCTCCATTTGAAAAATTTGAATTACACGATAAATCTTTTATAAAATTATCAATAAATATTTTACATGGTGTTTCTGCTTTTACTATAATTATTTTTAAAAAAAAAAAAAAAAAAAAAAAATTAACATTTAAACAAAACATTAATTATAAAAAAATTATTTAATTTTACTTACAACATATTGAATTACATGGTAATGATGGTAAATTAAATATAATATTTGTATTATTTGATAATGTCTCATTATAAGTTTCACATTTTGGATATGATTTTAAACACATTATATTAATTGCATTTGGTTTACATTCTGGTGTTGTAAATTCTAACATTCGAATAATATCTGAAACATTTTTATTTAATTGAGTGATTGAATCACCTGGTTGTAAATAAAAGTTTGTATAATTTAATTTTGAAAAACATGGTGAATTTGAATCAATTAATTCACAACTACCACCAAGTTTTAAATCTTGTGAATTTACAAATAAAATTATAAATAAATAATAAATTATTAAAATATTTATTAAAAATGAATTTTTCATTTTTTTTTTTTTTTTTTTTTTTTTTTTTTTTTTTTTTTTTTGTTTTTTTTAAAACAATGCAATGAAAAATTCTATTTTTAAATTGAATTGCACAAAAAAAAAAAAAAAAAAAAAAAAAAAAAAAAAAAAAGAAAAAAATATTTAAAAAAAGTGTCTTCTTGTCTCGGAAAAAAGAAAAAAATTTGAAAAAAAAAAATTAATACCAATAAAGTGTGATTGTAAAATATCTGATATTTTAAAAAAAAAAAAATATCTTTTTTTTTTTTTTTTTTTTTTTTCCACCAAAAATCCGTTTCACTGGTAGTTTTTTTTATTATTATTATAATTTTATAATAATTTAAAAAAAAATAAAAAAAAAATAAAAAATTTAAAACAACATGTTCGAATTTTTAAAAATAAAACATGTCCAAATATTTTCATTTTTTTTTTTATTTTTTTTTTTTTTTTTTTTTTTCAAAACAAATTCATTTTTTTTAAAAATTTTAACATGATTAAAAATTAATTTAAATAATACAATATTTTTAAATACTAATAAAAAAAAAATTATTTGATTTTTTGATTTTTTTTTTTTATATTTAAAAAAAAGTCAGCCCAATCTGATTTAGTCATATAATAAAAAAAAAAAAAAAAAATGAAAAAAAATGGAATTAAAGTTAGAACCAGCACACATAAAAAAGTCCGTCCTTTTTCGACAATTAAAATAAATGAATAAATAAATAAATAAATAAATAAATAAATTAATCACACACTTTTATTAAATAAAAGAGATGCTATAGATAAGTGAAAATAGATAGTGTGGAGATAATAATTAAACAAATGATAGATCAATATTACTGATGTCTTGGTTGTTTAGTTCTGATTTAAATAAAATCAATTTTTGGAATTAAAAAAAAAAAAATAAAAATAAAGTTTAAATAATTTATAAATTTTTTATTGGTAATCGCATTAGGTGATTTTTTTTATTTTAAGAAAAAAAAAAGTTGGTTGAAAAAAAAAAAAAAAAAAAAAAGTAATAAATTAATTTAACTATTATAATTATTATTATTAGATTTTATATTGATTTGGGCCGTCATCTTCTTCAATACTTGGTCCATTTTCATTTTGTTCAGTAATTGAGGAAGTATCAATTAAACAAAAAGAAAAATGTGAATTAAAAAAAAAAAAAAAAAAAATTTTTTTTTAATTTTTTGTTGTTCACAAAAAAAAAAAAAAAAAAAAAAAACAGAAATGTATTGATTTTAATTAAAATACAAAGGGTTTATTATTTTTAGTTTTATTTTAAATTTTTTATATAATCAAGGTATAATAAAAAATGAATTTCCTCCACCCGCTTTAACTAAACTTTTATCATTTCCTTTGATTGAAGGTAATAGTTGTGGAAATGATTTATTATCACCATCTTTACCAATTATAATTGGTTCACAAAGACCTAATTGATAATGTTCATTCCAACCAAATGAATATATATTATTATTATTATTATTATTATTAATATCATTTGAATAAACTTGAATTAAGATATGCTCAGAACCAATTGAAAAGTTTTTAATTTTATTTCCATTAAAAGATTCGCTATTTAATAGTTTAAATTGATTTGAATTACTATTATCAAGTGATAGATCTCTATTATCACCTAAAATACCATACTCACCACGACCACATATATATAATTTATCTTGGTTCGTCAATAAACAACTATTACTCCAACCACATTGTATCTCTTTTATTTTAATATGATTTTGATGTAGAAGTTGGTAATATAAATGATGAAATATCAATCACACAAGGATTTGATTGATCAATGAAATTACCATTACCTAATTGTCCGAATTTATTTTGACCAAATGATAATACATTTTTAAAATTAATATCCAATAAAAGAGTATGCTGAAATCCACATGAAATTTGAATGATTTTAATTTCATTTTTAAAATTAATTAGTTTTGGTGAATCTTGAACCATTGGATCAGCAATATCATTGATATTATTATTATTATTATTACTCTTTAAACTATTTCCATCAATTAAATTTGATAATTGACCAAATTTATTACAACCCCAACCGTATACATCATTTTCACTTGATAAAGCAATTGAATGTCTCATTCCACATGATACACTAACTATTCTAATTTTATTATTAAATAAAATTTCAATTAACTTTGGTTCATTTAAATTCTTTCTTTCAACTTTCTTTTTCTTTAATACAATTCTTTTTTTAATAACTCCACCACTATTATTATTATTATTATTATTATTATTATTATTATTATTATTTTTATTATTTGATGTTGATAAAGTTGAATTTAAGGAACAAGTTGTATCTATACCCAATTGACCACGACTATTTGAACCCCATGAATAAATATTTCCATTATTATCACATGCTAAACTATGTGCCCATCCTCCTGAACAATTTTTTATTTTAATTGAGTTTATTTTAAAGTAATTTAATATTGTTGTTGTTGTTGTTGTTGTTGTTGTTGTTGTTGTTGTTGTTGTTGTTGTTGTTGTTGTTGTTCATTTGAAAATAAATAAATTAATTAAATAAATAAATAAATAAATATATTATTTATTATTTTATTATTATTATTATTATTTTTTTTTTTACTATTACACAGAGTCTTGTATACAAATTATTTAAAATTTATTATAAAGATTCATTTGGCTTTTCTTCAAATGCCGAGTTTTCGTCATTTGAAGTAATACCTTTTTTAGGTTGTAGTTTCTCTTGTTTCTTTTTTATTGATTGTAATAAGGCCTCTTCACCTTGAATAATTGCATAATTAATTTCACAAATCTTATCATGATTATAATTCTTCCAACGTGTATGGAAAAATTTCTGATGGAATCGGTAAACATTCATATGATCTTTGAAATTAATAAATGCATAACCACGACTTACTTTTGTCTATTTTTTTTTAAAAAAAAAAAAAAAAAAAAAAAAAAAATTATTAATAAAATAGGATTATAATTAAAAAATGTGTTAAGAAGAAAAACTTACATGAGGATCTAATGGCATATTTAAAAAATCATAAGTATCTTTAAACTCTTCATCAATAAGGGCAGTAAGATTTTGTTGAGTTAATCTATTTGGAATATTTCTAATCATTAAAGATGTTCTTGTATCAACTCCACTAATTATATTCTCTGGAATTAAAATACAAGTTGGATCTACAGGTTCTTTTGGTTCCTTTGGTTCTTTTAATTCTTTCTTTCCTTTGGAATTGGTTGAATTTCTTAATGTTCCATTGTTTTGATTCTTTTGTTGTGCCTTTTGCTGTTGAATCTCTGATTCCAATTCTTTTCTTCTTCTTTCAAGTTGTTCAAGTTCTTGTTCATTTTCAAGTATACTAACTTCATAAGCTGTTTGATTATATTGATGTTTTTGTTGTTGTTGTTGTTGTTGTTGTTGTTGTTGTTGTTGTTGTTGATTATTATTATTATTATTATTATTATTATTATTATTATTATTTATACTATTATTCATATTATTATTATTATTATTAATATTTGAACTATTATTGTTATTATTATTATTATTATTATTATTAGTATTGTTATTATTATTATTATTATTATTATTATTATTATTATTATTATTATTATTATTATTATTATTATTATTATTATTGTTATCATTATTATTATTATCTAATATAGAACTATATTGTGATTCTGCAAATAAATTAAGAGATGAATTTGTTGGTGAATTATTGTTACTATAATTTAATAGATTTGGAGTATTACAACCACTGTTATTATTACTATTATTATTACTATTATTATTACTATTATTATTACTATTATTCTTATTGCTATAAACATATGAAGAGTAAGAAAAACTATTTCTAAAATTATTATTATTATTATCATTATTATTATTATTATTTATATTATCATTGTTATTATTATCATTATTATTATTATTATTATTATTATTATTATTATTATTATTATTATTATTATTATTATTATTATTATTATTATTATTACTTATATTATTTAATTGATTATAACTACGATTTAAAAATAAATTTGTAGTTTTAATTTTATTAACAGCATCATTTGTTGAAGAAAAGAAAGAATCAGGACCAATTAAATCAATGAAACCAGCACGAATAAAATTTTTCTTATGAGAATCACGTAATTTAACAAAACAAACTTGAATCATTCTTTTTTTATATTGAGATACCATTTCGTATAGGATTTGAATTGAAGAAGCATCGATTACAGGTATATTACGCATATCGAAAACTATACCATATAAAGAGGATCTTTGATTAATTGGTAAATTTAACATTTCTGAAGGATGAGCTAATGCACTACCAATATTTTCAATTCTAAATAGGATTTCTTTAACTTGACCGATATTTGCAAAATAAAGGGATTCTTCAAATCTAATGACCAAAACACCATCAACTTGTTGAGCCTCTGGGAAAATAATGATATCTTTAAATTTCGAAGTTGGAGCATCACCAGGTAATTTACCCAACACAGTGAAATGTGGTGCAGAAGATTGTCTAATAACCAATAGAATCGAAGCACCAATACTAACGACTAAACCAACCTCGACACTGAAAATAAAGGTACAAACAAAGGTGGCAGAGAATAATAGTAAATCTTTCCAAGCCCTTAGCTTCCAAAGGAAAATAATATCATGAACTTCAAATAAACCCAATGCGGCCACGAAAATGATAGAGCTCATAATTACTCTTGGTAAATATTGGAAAATTGGCATTAAAAACAATAGGGTGAATAATACTACAATAAAAGTGACAGCACCAGCCAATTGAGTTTTTGCACCAGCTTTATCATTTACAGCGGATCTTGTCATTGATGCATAGATTGGATATGCTAAAAATATTGAACCAAATATATTACTTGCACCAATTGCCACCAATTCTCTATTTGTTGAAACTTGATAATTATGTTTGGTTGCGAAATTCTTACTAACCGCCATTGACTCAACGAAACCCACAATACTAATGAACAAAGCTGGACCAATCAATTGATTGACCATATCCCATCTATTTAATTTTGGTAATGTTGGTATTGGGAAACTTGTAGAATAATAACCCAACACAGCAATGCCTTTCTCTTTTAAATGAAAGCCAGCTGAAACTGAAATCCCCACCACTACCACCACCAAAATTGAAGGTATAAAAAAGATTATATGATGTATTATTTTAGTTCTAACCTCTGGACAACATCTCTTTTTAATTTGACCCATAATTAATAATGCTATAATTGAAACGACACTAATGATCAATGATAGCTCATTGACTAAATCGAATTTCTTAAATATTAAAGGTATTTTACGCCAACCACTATCCGCAACTGATATGCCTAACAATGTATCCATTTGATCGAATAGAATTGTAAAAGCCACTGCATTAATGAAACCTCTAATCAAGGGACGTGATAAAACCTCTGAAAGGAACCCAAATCTAAGTAAACCTAAAATCAATGAAATCACACCAACCAAAAATGCCAATATATTTGCAGATGCTATCATTTCATCAGTTGTAAGTGGTACATCAGCAGACTCACTTATCTCTTTCAATGTTGTACCAACGATTAAACTAACCAATGCTTCAGGACCAACTGATAATTGTCTTGATGTGCCCAACACTGCATACATCAATAATGGCATTAAACCAGTGTATAAACCATAGATTGGTGGTAATCCAACCAATAATGCATATGCTAAACTTTGTGGTACCAACATAATTGATGTTGTAACTCCTGCCGTTAAATCATTAATTGCATTGGCTCTATAATCATATTTAGGTAACCATCCTAAAATTGGTATATAATATTTAACTTTATTCTTTAATCTTTTAATCTTTTCTTCTTTATTTTCAACTTTTTTACCATAATTTTCTTCAAAATTTAAATCTAAATCTAAATTATTATTATTATTATTATTATTACTATTATTATTATTATTATTATTACTATTACTATTAGCACTAATTAAAGAAGGTGAAACTATTGGTGATAATGATGGTGAAGATGAACTATCACTTTCAATATTACTATTATTTTGTAAATTCTTTTTATTTAATTTTGTTAAGAAACTACTAAATGTAAGTGGTGTTTCTTCAATTAATGGTCCTGATTTCAATGTACTATTGATTGCATCCATTGATTGACTTAATGGCATACCATTATTATCAAGTAATATTGCATTGTTATTATTATTATTATTATTTTGTCTATTTCTTAAATGACCAGAAGAACTAATTGATAATGGTACACCATTATACCTTCCATCTATTTCTATATTCTCTTCTCTTTGTTGTTCTTGTTGTTCTTGTGGTTGATAAGGTTGTTGTTGATTTGAAAGTAATGGTGATGATTCATTCTTATCATTAGATGAACTCCAAAATTTCCAATTTACCATTTATTTATATATTAATTATTATAATTGAAAAAAATATTCCTATTATATTTATTTATTTATTTATTTATTTATTTATTTATTTATTTATTTATTTATTTATTTATTTATTTATTTATTTATTTATTTATTATTATATATTAATGAATTATTACAAAAAAAAAGTATTATATTTTATGTTTTAAAAAATTAAGAGAAATGGTGCGTTATTTTTTTCTAATTTATAGTTTTATTTTAAAATTTTCAAAAAAATAAAAAGCAAATGAAAATATGTTGTTTTCATCAAAAAAAAAAAAAATATAAAAATAAAATAAAAAAAAATAAAAAAAATAAAATAAAAAAAATTAAAAAATTCACCCAGGAAAGAAAAAAAAAAACAAAAAAAATAAAATAAAAATTAAAAACAAGAAATCAATTTAAAAATTCACTGAAACGACGCTTGAATAAAAAGTATTATTTTTTAATTATTTTAATTTTAATTTTATTTTTAATTATTATTTTTATTTATTTAAATAAATGAGATTTCTTGGAAAGTTTTACAATACCAGTGATAACATCATCTTTAATACCAAAAGATTTCAAAACTGATCCACCAGTTGTAGAATTACATTTTGAAATGATAACCTCGAATGAAACTGTAGTAGAAGGTTTGAGGAGTTTAACGAATATCTTGATAAGTTCTAAAATAAAGAATCTAAAGTTATCAGATAATTGACCTCCAAGAGTTGAATCGAATTTAATTAAAGAACTTCTTGAGACACCCAATGCTAAAGAAACCTTTTTAACAGTTTCATAACTTGTTGGTGAATTTACAATCATCAACAAATCTGAATATAAAGTAACTATTTCTTTTTCAAATAATTGTTGTTGTTTTTGTTTCATTATATCATTTGATTTATCTTCTTTTTTAGATTTTTTCTTTTTTTCTT
Organism: Dictyostelium discoideum AX4; assembly: GCF_000004695.1. NCBI lineage: Eukaryota > Evosea > Eumycetozoa > Dictyosteliales > Dictyosteliaceae > Dictyostelium > Dictyostelium discoideum. The sequence goes on from NC_007090.3 coordinate 4,709,169, forward strand.
TTTCCTCTTTTTCTGTTTCCAATGCCCAACTTTTTCCAATGATTGATGATGATGAGTTAAAGATATCTTCATTTTTGGATTTTGATAATTTTGATCTTGATCCATCTTTTGACAATGATAAAGAGGATGACGATGAAGACGATGATGATAAATACTTTGGTGGTGGTGATACGTAATCTTCATTATCGTCAAATAAACCAAAACCACAATATTCTTCTTCATCAGACTCTTCTTGTTCTTTTTCTTTTCTTTCTTGTTGCTTTTGAGATTGTAGCTGTGGTTGTGGTTGTGACTTTGGTGGTGGTGGACAATAATCATCGTATTCGCCAAATAATCCAAAACCACAATCCCCTTCTCCATCAGACTCTTCTTGTTCTTTTTGTGGTCCTGATTTTGGTTGTTGTGGTTGTATTTGTTTTGATTCATATAAGGATTGAGACAATACCCTTTGTAATTGATAATCTTCTTCATCACCAAAAAGACCAAATCCCATGTCTTCATCTTCATCATATGATTCCTTTTTTTTAGGTAACGATGTTGGCTTTGAAACTGTTGTTGTTGCTGCTGCTTTTGTTGTTGTTGTTGATGATGTTGGATAGTCACCAAAAAGATCAAAACCCATATCTTCATCACCCCACTCTTCTTCTTCGTCTTTTGGTTGAGATTTGGCTGCTAAATAGGAAGCAGGAGTAGAAGAAGCTGTAACAAGAGAAGTAATAGCATTGGGTACACCTCCAAAAGAGTATGAACTTCCACTACCGCCGCCACCACTTCCTCCTTTCTTTACTGGTTCGTCTGACCAAGCATCATCGTCGTCGTCGTCTTCGTCATTTTCAATACAATCAATAGCTACTCTTCTACGACTTAGAGAATTTATTAATTGTGCAGAAAGATTATCAATAGTTTTGGCTTCTTCTTTTAATTTCTCTGGAACTGCTTTTAATGAATATCCTCGTTTTATTGAATTCAAAAGAGAACCTTCATCACTTTTCAAAGAGTTTGCCTCTATCGAATTATTTTTTGAAGTTGATGATGATGGTGGTGGTGGTGGTGGTGGACCAGATGATGATGGTTGTGGTGGTAAAGTAGTTCGTTTAAACCTTGGCATTCCATCTGATTTCTTTGAAATATTTCTTTCTTCTTGTAGATTTTCTTTTTCAGGACTATAACCAATATGAGCCGAAGATCTTCTCATCATTCCTCCAAATACTTGTGGAGCTGGTGGTGCTGGACTAAAGACATTAGTGGATACACTTGGTCTTGGAGCATTTGGCAATGGTGGTGGTGTTGGTGTTGGTGTTGGTGTTGGAGTTGATGAGAAAGAAACTGTACTCATTCTGGAATATCCAGCAACCATTGGTTTACTTGGTAAATTTATTTCAGAGAGGGTACTTTCTTCTTTGGCTTTAGATTTTGAAAATGATGGTGATGATGGGGAATATGATGTTAAAACTGGTAATTTGGATGGTTTTGTTGGTGCATAAGATGGTGATACTGGAGAATAGGATGGTATTGTTGGTGCATATAGTAGTGATGTTGGAGTATATGATGGTGATACTGGAGAATATGATTGCGAAGTGGAAGCATATAGTGGAGAAGTTGAATAAGATGGTGATGTTGGGGAATAAGATGGTGATGTTGGGGAATAGGATGGTGATGTTGGGGAATAGGATGGTGATGTTGGGGAATAGGATGGTGATGTTGGGATATAGAATGGTGATGTTGGGGAATAAGGTTGAGAAGCTTGGAAAAATAATGATGGTGGTGGTGCACCACGTCCAAGTGATGTTGATGGTGGTGGTGGTGGTTGTGGTGGTGGTGGAGCACCACGTCCAAAAGCGGTACCAATATTTCCTCCCCTTCCACCTCTTGATGATCCTATACTTCCACCTCTTGATGATCCTCCTCTACCTCTACTACTATTGTTTGAACGAATATTTCCTTCAGGAGATGGAGATCTAGATCTAGTTACACATCTATATTTATCAATTGATATTCCTCTTAAACTTACTTCACCTCTACTACTATTGTTTGAACGAATATTTCCTTCAGGAGATGGAGATCTAGATCTAGTTACACATCTATATTTATCAAATGATATTCCTCTTAAACTTACTTCATTACTAAAACTATCAGATTCACTATCACTTCCACTTTCACTTTGATTTTCACTAACTCCTCCTTCATAATCTATATCAGTATTATTATTATTTGATACAATTTGATTAACAACAATTGGTTTATAAGTTGTTGTTGCTTTTTTAATACCAAGTTTTTTAGGAGTTATTGACCATTGTTTAGAAGAAATAGTTGATTCAATTTGTGGTTCATCTTTTGGTTCATTATCAACATTATTTTCAGGTTGATGTTGATGACGTTGATCAAGGTTAAATTCATTAATTTCTTGTTCATCTTCAATAAATTGTAAACATTCAGTTGTAGAATCACGAATTAATTGAAGTAAAAGTGTTGTATCTTTATAAGAATCTTCAGATAAGGTATCCAATTCAGAGATTGCTTTGTCAAATGTATTCTTTGAAATTTGAATTGATTTTTCAAAATCACCATTCTCTTTATAATAGTTTGCAGATAATAATGATAATTGTAATAAAATCGGATTGGTTGGTGATAATGAATTTTCTGAACGTTGTAAAGCAGACTTTAAAGTTGATTCAAACTTTTCACACCATTGTTTCTTTGAATATTTATTATCATCACAATTTAATAAACTTTTATAAACTGTACATTGATTATTCATTAAACTAATAATTGCCTCTTCATTATTTGAATGATTTGTTGATGATTCTAATAATCTTAATAAACCTTTACCTTGATAAATTATATCCTCTTTTAATTTCTTTTTCTCTCTTAATAATTTACTTGGTGTTGTTGGTGTAGTAGTAGTTGTTGTTGTTGAATCATCATTAATTGATAATTTATCAACTCTTTTTGAAATTAAATTATTAATTGTATCTGAAAGTAAATTTAATTCTTTCATTGAAAATTCACCAAATGTATCTGAAATTTGATGAAATACATTAATTGTATCAGAGAACTTGCTATTTGAATGATATTGTTCAATTAATTTGGATAATTGATCACGTTTATTCAATAGAATTGGATCATTTGGATCTTGATCAATACCTTGAGATTTATCTTCCCATGCAATGTATGGTAGAGAATCAACAATAGTTTGAGAGATAATCGATTGAATTGGTGGTAATTTTGAGAATGTTTCATGTTTTTCCCTCTTTTCAACTGCAACAAAACTTGTGAATGGTGTTACAATCGAGTATTTAATGGATAGGTCGATGACATCATTCTTTTTCTTTAATTTAATTAAATCATGTTCATGTTTATTTTGACTATAGGTACCATCTTGATATTCTCTAATCATTGAACGAGCAGCTAAACGATGAATTAAATTACCCTTTATGAAACCAATCTCTGGTGTATGAACAACGTTGGTGATTAAACCACCACCAGGTGCTTGGCAAATCAATGTTGCACGAGTACAAATACCAGAGAAAGCATACATAACTTGACGTTCTTTCTTAAATATTGAAGTTATAGTAGCAGGTGATTGAACTATGGAATTGGTATCACTTGAATCGAATTTCACTGAAATATTCGACATTGCGGGTTGAGTTAACCGTTGAAGTTGATCAATGATTTTCTTTGGATTTGGACGTTTATTTGTTTGAATAAACTCTGGATAACCACCACCTAAACGGCAAATACTCTTTACGAAATGTCTACTACAATGCTCACCAATACCAAATGCAAACATTCTACAATAGGGTGATGCTTTTTTAACCAACATTTGAACCAATTCTTCATTGGCTACATTACCATCTGTGAATAGTAAAATATTATGTGGATTGGTTGGTTTAGCTTTCTCTGCCAACAAATAAAGTGATTGTAATGGTTGATGTAATAATGTACCACCATAGGATGTTTTTAAATGATTGATATGGCTCCAAGCAATTTGTAAATTTGATTCAGTCGGTGGTACACCAATACCGAAAAGCCAGTCAAAGGTATCACCAAAACAAACCACATCGAATAACACCTTTTGCATACCACGTAAATTTGAAATAGTGATACGAACTGCACGTAATAAATCCTCAAATGCATCACCAGCCATCGAAGATGATAAATCAATTAATAAAGTAACCATAGTATGGCTATCCTTCATAGTATTATCAATATCCAATTTTGGATAAAATGCCAACATACTTGCATGATGACCTTTCTCATCAACCTCAACCCACATTCTTGGTGAATAAGGCTCCTCCAAACCAATCAATAATTGGAAATTCTTATCTAAATATTGATTATCTTGATTATTTAATTCAATGGTTGCTTTTGTATGAGTACGTTTTATACGAACGTCATGAGTTGGTGAAATTAATTTTACAATATTATAAGGCATTTCAATACCGACCGAAATGGATAAATCAGATTGTTTTTGTGCCAATTCTGTCACTTGAACAGTTGATGTTACCGATTGAGTATTACTACTTGAGGATTGCAATCTTTGCTTTGGTGTGATTGAACGTGGTAATACAAAACTAATATCTAAACCATCGATTGATAGCTCAGTAACATAAACTATCTTAATTAAAACATCACAATTTGGTGGTAAATTACCAACTGAAACTGTGAAAACATCAGGTTTATCCTCATCCATTAAATATGCACCATGACCAGCTGCAACTGCTTCACGATACTCTCTTTGTGCTTTCTCCTTCTCTTTACATTCACCAATTATATGTTTACCATTTACATAAGCTTCGAAACCACAAACTGCTCCCATTTCATCCAATGGAAAAACATACTTTGCTTCAATCATATTCTTTGAATTATTTTGATAATGTTGATAAATTGTAACTTCACCAATTAAATCTAAAATTTTACCTTTAACATGAACAGATTTTAATGGTATAGCATTATCACCACCACCATTCTTTGAAATTAAACCAATTTCTTGATTATCATCATCATCATTACTATCATCAATTAATGATTTTTGAGGTAGTGAATTTGGAACTTTCTCAGATTCAATAGTTGGTTTAACTGATTCTTTTGAAATTTCAAGTAATTTATCATTATTTGATGATAATGATGATTTTAATATTGGTGGTATTGTTAATGAATTTAAATCATCAAATTCAATTAGGTATTGAATTTTTTGTTGTTTTGAATCATAAATTACAATTTCATCATCAATAAAATCAGATTGTTTAACTGTATTATTTGACGATGATGATGATGATGATGATGATGATGATGAACCAACACCTTGAACACTATCAAAACCTTTTGGTGGTTTTGATAATTGAGTTTGATGAGTTGTATATTTTTTAATTTGACCTAATGCAACTGAACAAATAAACATATACTTTGAAAGTGTTTTTGTTGATGCTTTACAATATTGAATTGAAGTGGATGGTTTAACACCAAAATAAATACCACTACCCAAATAACCAATATCTCTTCTACCAGCACCAATTGATGTTGATACATTTGGTGTTAATAAACCTCTACTTAGTATACCCAATATATTCGATGGATTACTACCATGATAAAGTGTTTTCAAATTACCAACTTCAAAATTATAATTATCTTCTTCTTTTCTTATAATTTTAAAAATATTTTTAATTTTTATTAAATTATTATTATTATTATTATTATCTATACAATTTTCATTATTATTATTATTATCATTACCATTACTTTTTTTAATTGATTGTTGTGGTTGTGTTAAACCTTCAATTTTTGTACCACCTTTAATTTGATCAGTTATACGTTTAAAATCTTTTGAAGATTTATCTAATTGATTAATTTGACAACGTAATGCACGATATTTTGCCATTTCACCACTACTTGCAGAAGTTAATGTTTTTGAAACACCACTTAATGATTCACCAACTGATAAAATATCTTTCATTAATTGTACAGATTCTTGAATATCATTTAATAGTTCATATGAATTATTAAATTTACCACCTGGTGGTTTCAATTGTGGTAATGATCTAAAGATTTCATCGATTAAATCGGTTGATTCTTTACTATCAATTTTACCACCATTACCTCTTAACACTGTTGATAATTGAAATAATGATAATTCAGCTTTATCAACTTGCATTAATGTAATGTCACCCATTGATGTTTTAATTGAACCTTCAGGTGAAAGGTGAAGTTTACTACCATTACCAAACTTATTACCCAATGTTGATATAGCTTCATCATATAATATTTTAATTAATTCATGAATTGGTTTTGGAATTTCATTATTAATGTTATTACTATCATCAATATTATTGGTGGTGGTTATTGTTGTATCATCAAATAATTTATTATAACATAATTCTTGTAATTTATTAGAACCAATTAATGTTGAACCTAATTGAAATTTTGAATATTTTTTATTTATTAAATGATCTTTAAATATCTCATTATATTGGTCCAATGAATTCTCCAAATTTGTAAATGGTATCCATTCTTTAACTGAATCATTTATTTTATTTGCATCTAAACTACCATAATTTAAAAATACTCTATAATATGATTGTGTTTGGTCACCACTACCACCACTATTATCACTATTACCAGTTTTAATTAATTCTAAAATTTTACCTGCAACATGTAATTCCAAACAAATAAAACTTTCAGCTTTTGGTGATATTAAAACATTATGTTTAACAACATGATATTTAGATTCTGTTGGAAATTTATCGTTTTCAACTTTATTATTATATTTAATTCTTTCATATTGCTGTTGTTGCTGCTCACCATTAGTTGATGATGATGATGATGATGATGGATCTTCTAATAAATTTGAAAAATCCAATGATTTATAATGATATTCTTTAATATTATATAATGAAACTAATGAATATTCATTTGGTGATAATAAATTACCATTTGAAATTGAATCTTCTAAATATCTTTTTGACACAATTGGAATATTCAATTTAATTGCCTTTTTAATATTGGATGATAAAGTTTCTAAATTTATATTCTTTTTTTCTTCTTCATCTTGATAACTATTATTATTATTATTCTTTTCATCAACTTTTATTAAATCATTAAAATCACCACTAAAAATATAATAGTTAATCTAAAAATAATTTTTATATAAAAAAAAAATAAAAATAAAAAAATAAAAATAAAATTAAATGTTTCACAAATAATTATTATATGTGTGTTAATAGTTGAATGATTTAAATTTTTTTTTTTTTTAATTTTTTTAAATAAATAATAAAAATAACAAACTTACTTTTTGATTTAAAATCATTGAGACATTACCACCATGTGATTCTACATATGATTGTAAAACCTTTTTTGATTTTAAGCCACTATTTCCACAATCCAAATAAAATGTAAGATTATTTAACACAGAGTTTTTATTTACAACCATTTTTTTGTTTTTGTTTTTTTTTTTTTTTTTTTTTTTTTTTTATGTTTTATTTATTGTTTTTCTTTTTTTTTTTTTTTTATTTATTATTTATTTATTATATATAATTTATTTATTTTTTATTTTTTTTTTATTATTATTATTTTTAGTAATACACCTGAAAATTAAAAAATTAAAAAAAATTCTAATACTAGGAAATGATAAAATCTAATAAGCACAATGATAAAATAGTGTGTGCAATGTATTTTTTAAGAATTTTTTTTTTTAATATAAATCACTAAACTGAAATGTGAAAAAATAAAGAAAAAAAAAAATAAAAAAAAAATAAAAAATAAAGAAAAAAATAGTGTTCGTTGAAAAATTAAATAATGAAAAAAAAATAGGAAAAAAAAATCAAAATATCTTTACATTTGAAAAAATTAGAAAAAAAAAAAAAAAAAAAGATCAAAATATCTTTGTTTTTGGGTGGGCATTTTAAAAAAAAAAAAAAAAAACTTATATTATTTATTTAGAAAAATATTGTTGTTGATTGTATTGTTGACGTTGTGGTGAATTTTGTTGTTGTTGTTGTTGTTGTAGTTGTTGTTGATTTTGTCTAATTATAAATTGAACTTTTTTAACTGTTGCTCTAATAATGAATTGATCTCTACTTAGTGATCTAACATTTTTAAGGTATTCTTCCAAAGATATTCTATTTGAATGTAATGCTTTATCTAAGTAGTAGAGTAAATCTTCGATGGTTGAATCATCAGAGACCAATTTTAACAATTGTTTTGAGAGTGAATCTTTAGGACCCAATATTTGATCGATATCAATATTTGAATCTGATTTATCATTTTCGTTTATCCATTTCTCCAATTGTTCAATGTTTTCATTCAATTGATCGATTTGACTATTGTAAGTTGCCAATTGATTCGATAACTCCTCCTTCTCAAGTAATTTTTTCTTTGATAACTCTTCCAATGATTTGTTATGAGCTTCGAAATCCTTAATCTCTAATGATGTAGTGTCATAAAATTTCGATAATAATTCTTGCAATTTAATTGTACATTGATCAACCATTTCACTTTTTTTATCAATAACTGGTTGTGGTGGTAAAGGTGGTAATGGTTTAACTGATGGTGATGTTTGTTGTTGTTGCTGTTTTGCTGCTGTTGGTTCTGTATATGCTGGTGGTGGTGATGGTTGTTGTGGTGGTGGTATTATATTATTATTTTGTTGTTGTTGTTGTTGTTGAGTTGGTGGTGGGGGTGGTGATGTTTGTGGTTGTTTTGGTGGGGGTAAAGATGATGTATTATTAGTTTTATTTTTAATTGAATCGTACGATGGTGGTGGTTGTGTATATGATGAGGAATTTGAAGTACTTGGTGATGAACCATATGGTGGTGGTGGTTGTTGTTGTTGTGCTGCCACATTATTATTGGTTGGTGATGAACCATAAGGTGGTGGTGATATATTATTTTGTGGTGGTTGTGGTTGTTGTTGTTGTGATACTCTTGTCTCTAATGGTGGTTTAAAACTAAATGCATCACATAACATTTTTTAACAATGACCCATCGTTGAATTGGAACTCCAACTTGATATATATGGATGATAAACTAATCCCTGTAAATTTACATGGTGATGATTTTTTACAATCCTCATCTCTGGTGTTGGATCTAAAACCATTGTTGGGAATTCTTGTGGATAGTTTAATGGTACCCAAACTATAATTGGTAAATAATAATTAATACCTTTAAAACAAATTGGAATTGTACCTTTTATACATATTAAATTAACTCTATCTTTAATAATAATTTTTAAAAATAAAATAGTGAAAAAAAAAAAAAAAAAAAATAATATAAATTATAAAATTAATAATAAATTTTTTTATTTTTTTTTTATTTTTTTTTCTTTTTTTTTACTTACTTGGTATATTTTCATAAAACGGTGATAAATTTGGGAATAAATGAAATGTTTCTTTTAAATCTTTACTTATTCTTAGTGGATCTCTATAAGCTCTAATATAATTAAGAAAAGTTGATAGAGTATGCATTTTATTATCCACTATGGCTAAAGTTGGATTAACCATTTGTTGTTGATGTGCATGCATTGGGTATCCATGATGACCATACATTCTATATATCTATTGATTGGTGTAGTTTATTGAATTTATTTTATATGGTGGTAGTGGCTGTGTTAAAAAAAAAAAAAAAAAATAAATAATACAATTTTTTGAGGGTAAAATAAAAAATGAAAAAAAAAAATTATGATTTTATATTTATATATGACCTTTTAAAAGGAACTATATATATATATTCACCTGTTTATTTAAAAAAAAAAAAAAAAAAAAAAAAAAAAAAAAAAAAAGTGCCAAAAAAAAAAAAAAAAAAAAATTAAAAAAAAAAAAAATTATTAAAATTTATTTTATTTTATTTTTAATTTTTTTTAACTCAAAAATTTGAAATTATTATTATTTAATTTTATTTTTTATGTTTTTATTTTTTTTTTTTTTTATTCCATTAAAGCTTATCTCTTTTATTCAATAATTCTTCTTAATTAATAGCTCTTATTTCAAAAAAAAAAAAAAAAAAAAAAAAAAAAAAATAGTTCAATATCCTTCCTCTTTTGAAGATAAAGATTATTTTTATTTTTATATCCAAAAAAAAAAAAAAAAAAAAAAAAGAATTATTATAAACGAGTCATTAATTATATTTTTTTTATTTTTTAAATTTTTTTTAAAATAAAAATATTAATAGAAATTAATTTTTTAATTGATAATAACATTTATGATGTACAGTATCAAAACTATATTTGTGTATGTATTAAATTTAATTTGAATTTAATTAATTAATAGACTTTCCAGAGTTGCAAAATTATTTGAAAAATAATAATAATAATAAAAACAAAACAAAAATAAAATAAAATAAAATAATAAATGTGAAATATATTAAATTTAAAATGTTTTTTGGATAAAATAAAATATATTTTATTTTATTTTATTTGTTATTATTATATGTTAATTAATATAATCAAATCCAAATATCAATATTGGTTTAAAACCACTCACTAAAACAGTAGTTTTTAGGTTGTCTTTGGGTTTGATTCGCTCAGTATTTTATAAGGTTAGTAGTACACATTATAATATTTTATAAGTTTTTATGTTTGGGAAATAAATCAATTTATTTTAATATAAATTCTCAATCTCTCATTTTTTAATTGATTTAATCAATTTTTAATTAAACATTCCTTAAAATATCAAATCGAGGAGTTTTATTTTTAAAATTTGTTAATTTCTTTTTTAAGTGGTCTGCGTAGTTTCTATGGTGGTCTTTGGGTTTGGTTCTCTCACTTTTAAGTTTATAACAACCAATAGCAATGACCACAACCAATAACAGCAACAACAACTAAATGATTATTATATTAAAGAAACTTCAATTGTTTTCTTGACTTTACTAAGGTCTATGAAATCAATTTACATCACTAATGAAAGTTATATAAATTTTTAAATAAACTTGAATCTGATTTCTTTTCAAAATTCATTAACCTTATTTAACAAAAATGATGAGTTTCAATTTATAATCATAATCTTTAATATTAATAAATTTATCTAAATTAGATAAAATAAAAATAAAAATAAAAATAAAAATATTTTTCATCATTAAACAAAATTAAAGAATTGAAAATATTTATTGTTTTTAATTAAACAAAATTAAAGTTTTATTAATACATAAATTTAAAATACAACAATGTTGAAAATTATAATTAATATTTTGTACAGGGCTGTTAATTATAATTATTTAAATAATTATTTAATAAAAATTAATTTGTGGACGAGTATAAAATGCATGAGTACTTGTTTTATAAACAGTAATTGTACGAGCTACAGAATTTGTATCTTTAGAATCGTTGGAATAACATAAATTACAAGTATTAATATTTGATTTAATTTCATTTTTTGAAACAAATGATGAGCTTAATGATTCTATAATAATAAATAAAAATAAAGTTAGTTAGCACAATGAAATTCCAAATCTTGATTTATAATTTTTGTTTTGTTTTTGTTTTATTACATACTGAATAACATTTTTAATTAATTTGTTTTAATTGTACTTTTTAAAAAATAAATAAATAAATAAATAAATAAATAATAAATAGTTTTTATAGTGATTTTTTTATTTTTGATTTAAATAAAATTGATGTTTTAAATGATCACAAAAAAAAAAAAATTAAAAAACTATTTATATAAAAAAAAAATTAACAATTTTAAGATCTTACAAGTAAAATCATAATGGTGAATTAAGATGTCATCACATTTAAATTTTATAAAATTTGTTGTTGTCATATCAATCCCATCAAATATATAATATTTTAAGATCAGTTTTATAATAATAATCAAAAAATATTATACCCATTAAAAAATATAAAAAAAAAAAAAAAAAAAGAAATTTATTAACCAAACACACACACAAATTCATCTAAAATCAAAACAAACTATTTGTTAATTTTTATATATGAGTTACATCATACTGGTATAAATAAATAAATAAAAAAAACAATAATTATAGATGAAAAAAAAAAAAAAAAAAAAAAAAACCCATCCCTGGTTTAAAATATATGTAAATATTATAAACTGTCCCTGGTTTAATATAAATACATATAATTAATATTATTTTTTATTAACTTTTTTTTTTTTTGTTCCTATACTCTTTTTTTTTTTAAAAAAATAAATATTAACTTTATTTTGTATTTTTAAAAAAAAAATACAAATGATTGATTTTAATTTGTAAGATTTAATCCTAATTGAGAGGGAGTATGACGATTTTGTTTTAATTCAAATTGTCTTGGATTATTTCTATTTGGCCAAGAAATAATTAAAGTATTTCCTTGAATTGATGACACTGAATAATTTCTTTCAGTAACACGTTCTAATAAACCAAAATTTCTTGCTTTCCAAAATGAAAATAAAATATTTGGTCTTGTATCATCAATTTCAAAACTAACTTGATTATATTTTGTACCACCACCTCTAAATGGTATTCCATTTCTATAACCACAATAAACTGTATAGACTCTATCTTTATTTACATGGATTGTTAAATTTTTGGTATAGCTATTAACATTTGTTACAATCACAACTCTAACCATATTTGGAGGTTGATCCTTTTTGTTATGTAATTTTTTTTTTTTTTTTTTTTTAATAAATAAATTATTAGTTTTGGAATTCTGATTTTAATTTTAAAATAAATTAAATTATATTAATTATAACTTACTGGAAACTTTTCAATAACTACACCACTTATATCCTCATTACCAACAAATGTATCTATAATACTTGACATTATTATTTTAAGCTAACTGATAATTTAAAAAAAAAAAAAAAAAAGAAAGAAAAATAATAATGTATTATTTTTAACATAAATAAAAAAAAAAAAAAAAAAATAATAAAAAATAAAAATATAAATAAAATTAAAAAAACACACACACAAAAACAATGAATATATTTTAAAAAATATTATTATTTATTTATTAATGTGTTAAATATAAATAAAAAAAAAAAATAAAAAATTGTTTTTTTTTTTTTTTTTTGGGTTTGTTAAAAAATATTAATTGATATTTGGGATTAAAAAAAAAAAATTTTGGAATGATTTAAAATAAATAAAGGGTTAGGTGATGGAATTTGTAAAACACTAAATATTTTTTTTTTCTTTTTTTTTCTTTTCGTTTAAAGGCAGTTTTTGTTTTTTTTTTATTGGGTAATTTTTTTTTTTCCTTTTTTTTTCCTTTCCGGTTTAATTCTTTTTTTTTTTGGTTTTGGTTTTTTTTTTTTTTTTTTTTTTTTTTTTTTTTGTTTTATTTATTTGTTATTTATTATTTGTTATTTTTTTTATTTTATTTTTTTTGTTTCTTATTTTTTTTATTTTTTTTTTAAAAAAAGAGATTGCATACAGATTTTAATTTGATACAGAGGCTCTATTTGGTGATGGTGATCTTGATAATGATCGTTTGTTACTATTACTATGATGAGTTGATTTATATGGAGAATAACGGTGATCGCTATTCCTATTTGAAGGTTTTGAAGATGTCGGTGAGATATGATGTGAAATGCTATTTGCGGTTGTAGCTGATAATGATTTATTTGGTGTTTTATTAATATCACCAGATTCATTTAATGATGGTTGTTTTTCATTTGCTGATGATGATGTTGATGTTGTTGTTATTGTGTTTGAAGATGTTGATGTTGATGTGGTTGTTGTATTATTGTTGCTGTTGTTACTATTATTACTATTTTCATTTTGTTGTGGTGGTAGTGGTTGTGGTTGAGATGGATTTGGTGATGGTGATGAAGTTGAAGTAGTTGTAGAAGTTGAAGTAGGAGTTGAAGAAGAAGAAGATGGTATTGTTGCAGTTTGTTGTAAAGGATTTGCTTCATAAAGATCTAAAATCTGTTTACTAATATCCTCTAAAACTTCAAATTTAATTCCCAACATTTCCCACCACTCTTTTTTATTTTCAGTTATTAATTGATAATTTAAAAATCTAGTTGCTAAATAAATTGATGCATATGATATTAAATCTGGAGGATAATGCAGACAAAGACTTGTTCTTAAACTACAATTATTATATATATATATATATATATATATATATATGTGAATATGAATATGTATAGAATAAAAAAAAAAGAAGATAATGAATCAACAAAATCTATCAATCTATCTAATCTATTTATAATTTATCTATCAATTTATACACACACACAAACGCAAATACACCCTCTTATGTAACATTTGTGAGGGCGTATAATAATTAATTATTGTATATGTGCGAAAATATGAATGTGGAAAGATAATAATAAAAAATAATAATCTTACCTATCATTTACAAAATTCCAAGCGACTTGACAAAGATTTTTGCTACCTTGTATTGATTTCATATATTCTAATAAATATTTGTAAGGGTGTTCAACAGCCAATTCAAAGGCTATTGTTGTTAAGATTAAATGTTCGTTTTGTAAAATCTTATTCTTTAAATTATTATGTTCTTGTTGTGAGATTGCAACCATTTTATCACCATCTTTCTTTTTATTCTTTATCATATATGAAACCTTTATAACATCATCTAATTTTCTTGGAGTTTCTTCGACTTTACCTGCTAAAAATAAACATGCTGTTGCTACAACCTATTTTTTTTTTAAACAAAAAAAAAAAAAAAAAAAAAAAAACATATTATTATTTTTAGTATTAATCATTATCATTACAGGGGAATCAATATTAATACATACAAATCTATCATGATCCTTTAATTGGTGACGAATAAAGAATCTATGAAAATATGATATTGCTGTTGCAATTGTAAGTTGTGGCCTTTATAATCATTATTATAAATATTATTATTATTATTATTATTATTATTATTATTATTATTATTATTATTATTATTATTATTATTATTATTATTATTATTATTATTATTGTTATGTTAGTAAAGAAATATATTCGCCATTATGTAATTAAAATAAATAAATAAATAAATAAATGATCTATTGTATATTGATAAAATACATTTTTAACTTTATTCCAACATCTTGTATAAATGCTGCTGATGCTCTTCGATATGCAACCTCTAATTTAAGTTCAATACCAAGTGAGTAATGTTTTAATACTTGTTCTTTTGAAAAAAACCAATGGGAATTTGATTTATAATTCATTGTATATCTATGTGGTGTTGTGTGTATGTGATGTGATGTGATGTGATGTGATGTGATGTGATGTGATGTGATGTGATGTGTGTTTTGGGTGATGTAGGTGTATGTGTATGTATTGGGTGTATGAGTGTATATGTATAGTATTGTGTGTGTTTTTTTTTTTTATTTTTTTTTTTTGGTCTTTTTAAGTGTATATAATGAGTTGGTGATAATAATAGGTGATAAATTATATGAAACTTTATACTGGCTAAATAAAAAGCTTTATAAATTATTACTGTTTTTATCAATAAATAGAGTTTATTCTTTTTTAAAAAAAGAAAGGAAAAGAAATGAGGGAAAAAAAAAAAAGCTGTTTTTAATGTATTTATTTATATGAATTTAAACCTTTAAGGTTTTATTTTTTATTGTTATTTTGTTTTTATTTTCTTTTTTTTTTTTTTTTTTTTTTTGAATGAAAACCTGTTTTTACTGCTACTGCTACTGCTACTACTATTATTATAATAAATATTCCTCTAAAAAAAAAAATTTTATATTATTCTAATTGATTCCGCACAGTGAGCGAGTATTACTGTGGAAAAAAAAAAAAAAAAAAAAAAAAAAAAAAAAAAAAAAAAAAAAAAAAAAAGAAAAAAAATTAAAAGAAAATTTTTTTTTATTTTTTTTTTTTTATTTTTATTTTTTATTTTTTTGTTTATATTTTTATTTTTTTTTTTTTTTTGGATGAATGTTGATGTTAATAAACTTAAAAAAATAAAAATGAAAAAAATATATATATATATATACAAAGGAATAATTAATAATAACATCTCATTATGTATATTTTTTTTTTTTTTTCACTTAAATACCTTTAAAATGATTTCAGAAATAATAGTCTAATTTATTTCTTAAAATTTTATCAAACTGTTCAAAAAATTAAAAAAAAAATGAAAAAATAAAATTGAAAATAAAAAAAGGAAAAATAAAAAAAAAAATGAAAATTACTTAATTAAAATATTGAAACAATACAATGATTACATTGAAGTGGACAATTATAATAATATCCAAAAGATTTAAAAATATTTGTAAAATAATGTCCAACAGATAAAATTAAAAATTTGTACAATGGTAATAGGAAAAAAAAATAAAAGTCTTTAGAACATATTTTTTATAATAATCATCTTTTTTTCAATAATATCCAATTATTTTTTGGTTCATTTTATTTATCTTTTTTTAATAAAAAAAAAAAAAAAAAAAAAAAAAAAAAAAAAAAAATTTTTTTACTCGATTTACTTTCACACCAGTATTTAAATTTTTAATTTCGCTTTGACTTTCAATTTTTTTTTTTTCTTTTCTTCATTGAATAATTAATATAAATCTATTACCATATATAAGATATTCTTTTTAAATTGGCAAGTATTAAAAGATAAATGATTTTAAATTATTTTAAATAAAAAGAAAAAAAAAAAAAAAAAAAAAAAAAAAAAAAAAGTATAAAATGGTAATTTTAAATTTCATATTTGTTAAGAAAAAAAAAAAAAAAAAATAATGAAAATGAAAAAAATAATACTAACATTGTTAGTATTATTATTTATATTAAATTTAATTAGAGGTGATAGCACTGCCACAACAACAACAACATGTAATAGAGATTATGAATGTGGGAATTACCCATATGCAGCATGTAATGGTGGTTTGAATTTAGGCTATGGTATTGTATATAATTCAAATATTGATAAATTAATAGTATCTGGTAAATACAATTCAAGTGATTCAGGTCCATTTGGGTATCCATATATATTCAATTTAGATACTAAATCAACGAATGGTAGTGGTAGTGGAGAAGCAACAATTGAAATTAAAAATAAAATCTATGGTGAAATTTTAAATAATGGTGGAGGTTTTACAACATTTTATAAAATTTATCAATATGCACCAATTCATAATTATTTATACATTACATTCTATCAAAGTGGTAGTAACATTTTTGCAATTTATGATCAAACTACATCAAGTATTAAACAAGTGTTAAATATTTGGGGTGTCCCATTCACTATTGGTTTTAATAAAGATGAAAGTAAAACTGTTTATGGTGAATATGGAATTTTCTTAATTAATGGTATTCCAAGCCAAAAATCTGATTTCTCAAATTCAACACTCCTCTACAAGAATCAAATTACCAATGCAATTATATTGCAAGATAATGATATCTACATATCAACTTATGATGGTAAATTTTATTTAGGTTCAACTAATTGTAGAAATTGTTCAAGTGATAAATTAAAATTATTATTCACTGATAATAATTCCACAACAAATAGTGGATTCTTTAAAATTAATGATATGATTTATTATTCAAATGAAAATGGTATTAGAGCATTCTCAATTAATAATTCATCATCAACAATGGCACCAATAATTTTAACAAATGATAGTATTTCATCGATGACAACTGATGGTAAAAATATTTATTATATTATTACTGGTTCAACAGGTTCATCATTTACAAATAATGCAGTAGTTAAATCAATTTCAATTTTAAAAGGTAGCGGTGGTAGTGGTAGTGGTAGTGGTAGTGGTAGTGGTAGTGGTAGTGGTAGTGGTAGTGGTAGTGGTAGTGGTAGTGGTAGTGGTAGTGGTAGTGGTAGTGGTAGTGGTAGTGGTAGTGGTAGTGGTAGTGGTAGTGGTAGTGGTAGTGGTAGTGGTGGTAATTCAAAACCAATGGTTATATATACCCCAAAATCAAATAATCAATGTCAATGTGCAGTTGGTTTCAAAGGTGATAAATGTGAAACTTGTGATGGTAAAACACTATGGAATAATGGTATTCCTTTATGCACTCCAATTGATAATGAAACAGGTTATCCTAAAACATGTTTCACCCCTCAAGATTGCTCAACTAGTCAATTTGTATTCTGTAATGGTACATGTAGTTGTTTGCCTGGCTTTACTCAATCAAAGAATGATTGTATTTGTTCAAACCCTGGTTCAGTTATTTGGACAAATGGTTATCCAACTTGTTTTGTTGATCCAAATTAAACACCCCTCCTCCCCTTTATATATTAAATAAATAAATAGTTTACACCCAAATAATAGTTATAAAATTAATTTTCTTTATAATATTTCTATTTTATTTCTATTTTATTTAAAATTATATTTTGAACTTTGACGGAATGTTAAAGCTTCTTTTACACTAACTTTCATCAAAACATGAGTATCAGCAGGTATTTTACGATTATGGCTAGTGGATTGAACGAATAAACGGGTATCTGGTGGGAGGTCAGTTGGTTTTAGGGTTATTCTTTTATTGGCTGGTTGATTTAATGCTTGACAAACATCGTTGTGGCCAATGATAAAGGTATCGGATTTTGTGTTGTGTAAGACCATGTCTTTGATTTCACTAATTTCTTCTTTTTTTTTTAGTGCATAATAACCTTCGCCTTGGGAATAGGATACTCTATTCTTTTCACATAGTTCTTTGAATGTTGAAGGAACGTTATTTGGTGGCAAAACTACGAATGAACCAACAGCACCACTACCTTTAAGATTGAATTCGAAACATGTTACATTTTTATTTGGTGCAACTGTGCCTTGGAACCATTGGGTGGCACCCTCTTTAATGAGTCTGACTCTGAACGGAACGGATCTAGTTGACGATTGGAAACGTGGGTCACTGCTAGTATGACATCTGAAATGGTTGACATAGATTTTATACTTACCAGATGGTGCTGATGCCCAAAATATATTTTCAATAGGATGTTCAGAATGTTGAGAAACTGTTACATTCATATCCTTATCTAACCAACCACCACAACGTGATTCTTTATGACCATAATATAAATGTTCACCTGATGGTGTTATAACATGTAAATCTAAATCTGCAATATCATTCCAAATTAAACTTGCATGTAACTCACCAGTATTACATCCTTCACGATTCATACGAAGTGATATAACCTCATTATCTGGATCACCATCATGTTTAAATTCTTTTGTTGCTGTTGCTGTTGATGATGTAATTTCTGGTGTAATAGCAGTAGTAGTTGATGCTGTTGTTGTTGTTGTTGGTGGTGCACTTTCACTTGTGGTTGCACTTGATGGTACTTCAGGTGTTATTGAATTATTTGTAATTGTTGGTGCTGCTTCAGGTGTAGTGGTAGTAGTAGCTGCGGTTGTTGTTGTTGTTGTTGTTGTTGTTGGTTGAACTGCTGCTGGTTTCTTTGATGATTTAGCTTTTGGTTTTGAAACTTTTGGTGCTGGTTTTGAAGCTATTTTAGTTTTTGATTTTTTATTTGTTGTGGTTGTGGTAGTTGATTTGGTTTTTGGTGTTTTAGTTGTAGTAGGTTTTGATTTTGTTTTTGTAACTTTAGTTTTAGAATTATCAGGGTTTTGGAAATTTAAAATTGTTTTAATTAAATGAGGTTTGACACCTGATGATTTTAAACCTAGTTGTTTACAAATTTTGGAAACTTCTGAACCAAGTAAACCTTCAAGATATGTTCTTGAATATTCTGAATCTGTTGACATATTGATAATAATTTTATTTGTTGTTTTTATTTTTATTTTTTTGTTTTGTCTTTTTTTTTAAAATTTTGGACGAAAAATAAAAATTGATGCAAATGATATTTTTTTTTTTTATTTTTTTTTTTTTTTTAGTGGTTTTTTTTTTTTACAGAATTTCTTGGTTTTCTAAAAAAAATAAAAAAAATATCTTAAAATCTCAGGACCAGTTCTAAAATATTTTTAGAATTAATTTTTTTTTTTTTAGAAAAAAAATAAAAGTTAGAAATAAAAAAAAAAATTTGTGTAATAAATTAATACTTTAATCTTAGATAATTATTTTTTTTAATTTTTTTTGTTTAAAATAAATAAAAATAAGGTGTTACGAGATAACTCTTTTACTAAAAAAAAAAAAAAAAAAAAAAAAATAAAATAAAAATAAAAATAAAAAAAAAAATAAAATAAAATAAAATTAATTTTTGTCGATGTAAAATTAATTTTTTTAACTATAAAATATAAAAAATTAAAAGTAAATGAAAATTTTTTTTTTTTTTTTTTTCTTTTCTTTTTTTTTTTTTTAAAATACTATATTTAAAAAAGTTGGGTTCCAATAAAAATACCATACCAAAAATTATTCAAAGGCGCCCGAATAATGTGAATGAAAAAATAAAAATAAAAATAAAAATAAAAATAAAATTAAAACTTTTCGTTATTTTTTTTTTTTTTTTTTTTTTTCCTGTTTTTTTTTTTTCAGTGTTTTGTTAATTAATGAATTAATTAATGAATTGATACAAATTTCAATGAGTAGTAATAATAATAATCCACCACCAAAAAAAGTGTTTTCGCTTAGTTTGTTAAAACCTTCTCCTAGAGTTAGTGGATCATCATTACCTTCATCACAATCATCACAATCTTCACAATCATCACAACATTCACAATCATCACAACCGCCACCATCAATTCTTTCATTTTTCAAAGCAAAACCAATTACATCTTCATCACAATCGTCACAAACACCAGCAACCACTACAACAACCACTACAACAACAACAACAACAACAAAAACATCAACTACAATCGGAGTAAAAAGACCAATATCGGATATTATGGATAGTGGAGATGATTTCAATTATTTAGAGAATGAACCTGATGATTACTATAATACACCATTCGATTATTTTAATAATTCAAATATAAATAATAATAATAATATAAATAATAATAACAATAATAGTGTAAATAAAAATACAAATACTAATAGTAATATTAATACCAATATAAATGGAAGTATTATTAATAATAATAATAATAAAATTAATGTTAAAGATGATGCTTCATATGAAAAATATGAAGAATTAGGAAATGGTGTATACAAAATTGGTAATTATAAAGTTAAATTCCCATTCAAACCATATGCATGTCAAGCATCAATGATGTCTAGAATTTTAGAAGGTTTAGATAGTAAAGAGAATTGTATATTAGAATCACCAACTGGCACTGGTAAAACTTTATCTCTACTATGTTCATCATTAGCATGGCAAGAAGAAAATAAAAAAAAAAATCAAAGAGATTTAGAAGAAAAAAGAAAATTAGCTTTAGATTCAAAACAAAGAATGATTGAAAAAAAGCAATTAATTGATGCTGCCGCTGCTGCTTCTGCTGCTTCCAATACTACTTCAAATTTACCATCTATAACTTCAACTTCAACTTCTAATTCAACTTCAACTTCAACTTCCACGTCACCAATAAAACAAGAAGCAACTGCAACCACAGCTACAACAAATTCAATTTCACCAATAAAACAAGAGACAACAAAAACAACAACAACAATGACAACGACACCATCAACATCACCAATTAAAAGTGAAGAATTAAATTTAGATTCATATAAATATGAAAAAGGTTTACAATGTGATTATAATGGTACAGGAGTTGGTAAATTTGAACCAAAGAAAATACCAAAAATAATAAATAAAAAACCAAAATATGGATCAATGACAACCACAACGACAATACAAAATAATGAATTAATTGATTATGATAATGATGGTACACAAAAATTTATAAAAAAGAAATCTCCAACTATATTCTTTTGTTCAAGAACTCATTCACAAATTAAACAATTAACAGGTGAATTAAAAAAGACACCCTATAGACCAAATATGGTTGTATTAGCATCACGTGATCAATATTGTATTAATCCATTATTAAAGGATGTACCAAAGAAACTTGAAAAATGTAAAAAACTATTATTAGATCATGGTTGTCGTTTTAAAAAAACTGAACAACAAACATCATTGGCAAAATCATCAGACTTTTTAGGGGGTGGTAAAAAAGAAGTTTGGGATATTGAAGATTTAATGGAAGCAGGTCAAGCACACAGTGAATGTCCTTATTTCGCATCAAGAGATATGATTGAAAAAGCAGATTTAATATTTTGTCCTTATAATTACTTAATTGATCCACAAATCCGAAAAAGTTTTGCAGATAAAGTTGCAGGTTCAATTGTAATCTTTGATGAAGCTCATAATATTGAAGATGCCTTAATGGAGACGAGTAGTTTCGATTCATCATTAGAGGAATTGAATGAACATTGTTATCAGAATTTTAAAGATTGTATAATGAATTCAAGAACTATGAGTATGCTATCCAATGAAAAAGCATTAGCCATTCATTATTGTTATAAACTATTGGAATCAATTATCGCTTGGATTAATAAAAAAGTTCAAACTTTAAAACCAATAGATTTTGAAAAACATCAAAACGTTTGGAAAGGTGAAAAGATTTTAAATATTTTTGAAGAGTTTGGTTTAAATGAAACAAATTATTTCAGCTTTCGTGATCATCTTGCAACATTATTTGATGAAGGTGATGGTACTTCTGATAATGGTAAAGAAGGTGGTGGTGGTTCACTTTCATTTCCATCAAAAGGTAAAGGTGGTATTGGTGTTGGTAGTAATAAACAAAAAATTGATCCAGTACCACAAAGAGCATTAGTATTATTAGAATCATTTGAAAAAGTTACAGCAATGATTTATCAAAACAAAGGTTGGATTGAAGATTATAGATTGGTTTTACAAAAAGCATCAGCATTTCAAACAAATGGTGGTAAGAAAAGTAATCAAGGTACAAAATGGAATTATCAATTTGGTATTTGGGCAATGAGTCCAAGAATTGCATTTTCATCATTGGTTCAAGCAACTCGTTCTGTTGTATTAACATCTGGTACATTATCACCATTGTATTCATTTCCAATGGAATTGGCAGCGAAATTCCCAATTTCAGCAGAGATGGGTAATTTACCAGATATTGCACAACGTGCTTGGATTGGTACATTATCACATGGAGTAAAGGGTACAAAATTAATTTGTACACATGGTCCATCAGAGGGATTAGATTTTCAAGATTCATTAGGTGAAACTATTTTACAACATATCGAATTAATACCGAGCGGTGTACTTTGTTTCTTTCCTTCGTATGGATTTTTAGAGAAATTGTTAAGTCGTTGGGATGAAACTGGTATTCTAAAGAAAATCAATGCAAAGAAGAGATATTTTTATGAACCAAAGAATCAAAGAGAATTCATTGAAACCCTAGATAATTATCGTGAAGAAATTAAACAACGTCCAAATAAAGGTGCAATCTTATTCGCAGTTTGTCGTGGTAAAGTTAGCGAAGGTATTGATTTCAGTGATGAATATGCTAGAGGTGTTATAGTCGTTGGTATCCCCTATCCATCTTTAGTAGATCTTCGTATCGTTTTAAAGAAAGAACATAACGATACAAATAAAAAAGGTATAAGTGGTGGCGATTGGTATAAATTACAAGCTTATCGTGCCTTAAATCAAGCTCTAGGTAGATGTATTAGACACAAAAATGATTATGGTTCCATTTTATTAATAGATGAAAGATTCACCCAAATGGGTAATTGGAATTCACTTTCAAAATGGACACGTTCATGTATAAAAAATAATAGAAATTTAAATACCTCACTTTCATCTTTAAAATTATTTTATGATTCAAAAAATAAACAATAAACATTTAAAAATAATCAATAAAAAAAAATAAAATAAAAAATAAAAATAAATAAAAAAAAATGGAATATATTTAAATCAAAAAATCTTTTGTTTATTTTATTTAATACCTTTTACCAAAAAAAAAAAAAAATTTAAAAATTAAAAAAATAAAAAAAATAAAAAAATAAAAAAAAAATTTGGAACCACTTAGAATCATTTTTTATCAACAAATCTGAAAATGAAAAATTCAAATAAAAAAAATGATTCTATGTGGAAGGTTCCAAATTTTCAATTTAAAAAATTTGTTATAAATATTTTTTTTATTTTTTATATTTTTATTTTAAAATATTATAAAAAAATATATACTTATAAATAAATTAAATAAATAAAAAAAAAGATTAAAAAAAAAAAAAAAAAAAAATTAAATTATAAAAAATGGAAAATCATCAATACCGTACACTTGAAGCAACCGATAATGGTGATTCAATAAATGTTTTTCAAAGTTCAAATAGCTCTGCTCAAGATAATATTATACAACAAAATCAAAATAATATAGATAGTAATCAAAATTGTAATAATAAAGAAAATAACTATATTCAAAGTAATTATCTTGAAGAAGATTACCGTGATGTAAAAAAGAATAAAAAAACTGGCACCAAAATATTTTTAAATATATTATCTAGTGTCCTCGGAAGTTTTGGAGATGATTTTCTTTGAAAAAAAAAAACTAAAAAAAAAATTGATTCCAATAATTTTGTATTATATTATAAAAAAAAAAATTGTATTTAAATAAACTATAAAAACCAATAAAACCAAAATTAAATTAAGAAATAATCATTTAAATATTTATTTTTTATTTTATTTTTTTTTTTCTGATTTTTTTTTTTTTTTTTTTTTTTTGATTTTCATAAAACTTATTTTACAGTGTCATTATAAAAGGGAGTAATAGATTTAAATTGTAAGATTTTTTTTTATTATTATTATTATTATAATTATTATTATTATTATTATTATTATTATTATTATTATTATTTTGAATTATTTATTTTTTTTATTTTTTTTTATTTTTTTTAAACCATTTTTTTTTCCAGAATTGAAAAATAAATAGAATAGTTTAAATTAACTTGAGCTATTTGAAGAAGTTTCACTGTCATTTGCGCTTGCATTACTATTTTCAATTTTTTCTGCTTCAACCTTTGGAGCTGAATTTTCTTCTGATACTTGTGTAGTTGTTGATGGGTTTGATTCTTGTTGTACAGGGTTTGATTGAGATGATGCTAAAGATATATTATTTTTGGTGGTGGTAGTTGTGGCGTTATTACTATTACTACTATTTAAATTATTATTGTTATTATTATTTTGTGGTGCGTCTGATGCTACAACTGTAATATTATCGTGATGAGAGGAAGATGTTGCTACATTATTTGAGGATTGTGGATAATGTTGATTGTTTGTTTGTTCTTCAGCAGAAGCAACAACGGTTGTATGGGATTGTTGTTGATCAAGTTGATCAAATGTTAATTCGACATGGAAATCCTCTGGGAAAGCTTTATGGTTCTTATCTTTGTGTGCTTTATCGAGACCACTCTTTGGAATAATTTCGAGTTGTTGTACGAATGAAGTGTTTACCCAAAACATAAACATACGATCATCTTGTTTGTTTGTAAATTCGATTCTAATATCACCAGCCAATGACAAAGCTCCAATCTCAAAGGAGATATATTCATCATTACCAATTGTATTACCATCAGCTAAATCACTTAAACTAAATTGACTTCCACCTAATTGATGAAGTGTATTACCATTAACTGTACCAACATTACTACCACTACTAATTGTACCACTAGCACTTAATGATTGCATATTTGGTGATGATTGTCCTTGTTGTGATTGTGAAAGTGATGATTGTGATTGTTGTTGTTGTTGACTATCTATATTTTTTTCACTATTTTCTTTTGTTAATTTTTTCTTTGGATCCTTTTTATTTTTATCTACAACTGTTTTCTTTTTCTTTGAGATTACAACGTTCATATTATGTTCTTTACTATTGAATACACAATTCTTACCAACGGATATATTGAATTGAACTTCTGATAAATTAATTTCTTTTGGTAATGGTCTTAATACAATTTTCTTTAGAGTGACATTACGTGGTACATATTTGATTGACTCTCTAATGGATCTGCCAAAGTAACCTACATATCTAATTTGAGATGGAATTGTAACACCCTTTTGATTGTATGTACGTAATGCTGCATAAAATCTTAAGGAATCCTCTGTATTCTTCCACATACCACAATACATTAACCAACAACAAATCATAAGACCTGTACGACCTTTACCTGCTTTACAATGAATTACTGCAATGTTCTTTGAATCCTCCTTCATCCATGCATCTACATCCCTACAAAATGCATCGATCATTTCAAATTGTGGTGCATTATGATCATCGAATGGGTAATATCCAACACGACCATAAAACTTTGAATGGTCATAAACACGTTCTGAACATAAATTATATACTTTGAAATGATCTTTATGATATTGATCTAAAAATCTTTGTACATCTTTCATTGGATTTCTAAAAACACCTTCAACTTTTTCACTTGGAAATCCCATTGCAACAATATTATCAGTAATATCTATATTAAGAAATTTTTTTTTTTTTTTTTTTTTTTTTTTTTTTTTTTTTTTAAAAAAAAAAAATATATATTAGTAATTATAAATACATTATGAAAAAAAAAAAAAAAAAATACTTACATGCTAAATCTAAATCGTAACCATTTTTTTGATATCTTCTCTTTTGTTTAGAGACTGCAACTCTTAATAAATTACTCATTTCTATTTGTTTTCCCTACTTTTTTCTTTTTTTTTTTTATTCTGTTATTATTTTAATTTCTTTTTTATTTTTATTTTTATTTTTATTTTTATTTTTATTTTTATTTTTATTTTTTTTTTTTGAGGGGCAAAAAAAAAAAAAAAAGTAATGTTAGAAAATTTATTTGATTTTTTATATTATACAAAGAAATAAATAATAAAAAAATAAAATAAAAGTAATAATATAATATAAACAACAAATAATATGATAGTGTGTTGATGTTAATATTGGAGAGAAATAAAAAATTTAAAATAAAAAAAAAAAAAATTGAAAAAAAAAATAATAAAAAAATATTTTAGTGTGTGGTGTATATGGCAAAAGATATAATATTATTTTAAATAAATAAATATAAAAAAAAAATAAAAAAAAAATTAAAAAAAAAAAAAAGTGAAAAAAGAGAAAAAAAAAAAAAAAAAAAACTTTTTTTTAAAAAAAGCAACAAATAAGTTTTTGCATTTGTCCATATGACGTATTATTATTTGATTCTAAAATCTGTGAACATTAAGTAATGTTTTTATACATGTTTAGTTGAATATAATACCTTTTTGGTCATTTTATTATTATTTGCTGTTTTTTTTTTAAGAAAAAAATTTTTAAAAAAATAAAAATAAAATAAAAAACGATTATGAAAAAAAAGAAAAAAAATAAAAAAATAAAAAAATAAAAATAAAAAAAAAACTTGAATAAAAAACTAAAATAAGGTTTATGTTTATAATATTATACAATTTTAGGTGTTGCAGGTAAATTTTTAAAGTATTGTCTAATAGTTATCACGATTGATTTTTATATACCTGTTGAGTTTATTTTTAAAAAAAAAAAAAAAATAAAAAAAATAAAAAAAAAAATAAAAAAAAAAATAAAAAAAAAAAAAATTGTTTTTTTTAAAAAAAAAAAAAAAAAAAAAAAAAAAAAAAATTTTACAATATCTTTTTTTTCAAACCAAAATATCTAAAAAAAAAACTTTTTTTATGAAAGTATTGTTTATTTGAAAATACCAAAGGAGAGTGATTGTTATTTATGGAATAAATAAATAATAATAAATAATATAATAAATAAATAAATAAATAAATAAATAATATAATAAATAAATAATATAATAAATAAATAATAAATAATAAATAAATAAATAAATAAATAGATGTATTATTGTTGCTAAGATAAATACTATAAAAAAAAAAAAAGAAAAAAAAAAAAAAAAAAAAAGAGAAAAAAAACAACCTTGCTATTTTTATTTTTTCCTTTTTTTTTTATATTTTTATTTTTATTATTATTATTATTATTTTTTTTTTTTTTTTTTCACATTCAAATTATCACTAATAATAGTGTGTGAGTGGTTATGCTTTTTTTTTTTTTTTTTTTTACAATGTGGGATGTGTAATGTGTGGGTTATTTTATCATGTTGTTTGATTTATTGTTATTGAGATCGATTAGCTTTAATAATAACCGCTAATAATAATAATAATAAAAACAAAACAAAATAAAATAAAATAAATAAAAAAAATAATAAAAATAAAATTTATTTGGATTGTTTTTATTTTTTTTTTTATTAATTTTTAATTTATTTATTTTTAATTTTTTTTATTTTTATAATTTTGATTTATGGGGGTGATGATGATGATAAAAAGTTTTGATTGATGATTTTATAATATAAATTGGTGAGGTGTTTATATGAATAGGTGTTTCTGTGCTCTTAAAATTGCAATGTGAAATGATGATAAGTTTTAAGAGGTGTTCAGTGCGTTTGTGTTTTTGTTTAAAAGAAAAACCACAATCTTCTACTCACCCCCCCTCATAAATAGCACCATCCCCAAAAAAAAAAAAAAAAAAAAGGAAAGGATAAAAGAAAAGAAAGAAAAGAAACAAAAATCACCACCCAAAGTGATATTTCTATTTTTGTAATAAAAAAAAAGTAAAATAAATTATAATAATTAAAAAAAAAAAAAAAAAAAACTATGGAATCCAATCATTCATGAATAAAAATAAAATAAAAAAAAGAAAATAAATAAATTTTTGGTGATAAAATTTTGGGTGATTAATTTTGGTTATAAACATATTGGTGTAGTGTATTATTATTTTTGGATTATGTGAATTAATTTTATTTGGTGCATAATCTTCATTTTATTATTATTATTATCTAAAAATAATAATGGTCATTACTTTTTTATTTTTTTAATTATTTATTTTTTATTTTTCTTTAAGAAAAAAATTATAAAATTGCAAATATTCTAAAACTGAAGAGTTATCTAACTAGTTTGATAAGTGTGGGAATATATATTTAAATTTTTAGTTTAAAAAAAAAAAATAAAAATAAAAATAAAAAAAAAAAAAAAAGAATCCAACGGTTTTTATAAATTTTAAGACCAAAAATTAAAATATGATAAATTTTATTTTTATTTTTATTTTTATTTTTATTTTTATTTTTATTTTTATTTTTATTTTTTATTTTTTATTTTTTTTTATTTTTCAAGTAGACACAAGATATTTTCACATCAAATTATCATGGGTGGACATCTGACAAATTACCACAATTATTATTTTTTTATTCATTTTTTTTTATTCATTTTTTTTTTTAATTATTATTATTATTTTAAAATGAATAATTATAAATAAATATTTCAACATTTATTAATTTTTTTTTTTTTAATTTTATTTTTATTTATTTATTTTTTGTTTTTATTTTATTTATTTGTTTTTATTTTTATTTTTTTTTAAATATTTATTGACCAATCTTTCTGGAATTGAATTTTGAAATTTTAGTTTGTGAAGATTGAACACAAATTGGACAATTACTAAATGAAACTTCTAATCCTTGTTGTTGTTGTTTTTGTTGCTGTTGTTGTTGTAGTTGTTGTTGTTGTTGTTGTTGTTGTAATTGTTGTTTTTGTTGTTGAGTTAATTGTTGTTGGGGTTGATTTGGATTGGTTGTAGTTGTTGAATCATTAGATTTCAAACATCTACTATGATAAGTATGATTACAAAAATATAAAACTATTGAACTATCAGGACGTGGTAAAATGATTGGTTGACAACAAGTGGCACATTTAGTAAGATCTTCAACCACTCTACCCATTCTTAGAGAGTCAACTAATGCCTCTTCCAAATTTACACAATCACTCTTTAGAATTTCTCTACAACCTTCACGAAGTGACATTTGAAGATTATAATCAGAGAGAATCTTAACTAGACGATCACGTAAATCTTCAATTTCCATTTTCTCTGGAATCAATCGAATCAATTTGATTGGATCAACGTTTGAACCTATATTTTCGAGTAGTTCACTAATGTAGAGTGAGTTATTCATTGATTTGTTGATGAGATATTCCCAAAGTTCTTCATCCTTTTGTTGTTCAACAAACTCGACGGCATCTTTAATCTTGTGAAGTTTATCCAAAATTAAATTGAGTGCCTCTTTGGCATTACCAATACGACCCAACAAATAGACCATCTCTTCGTAGAGTTGTTTTTTTGAACATTCTTCCAAAGCTTTCTCCAATGAATAGTGACCACTATTTTTGAGGAAAGTCAACAAGAGTTCAGGTTCATATTGAGCGTACAATTGAATTTGAATTTCATGGAAATCCGAAGCGATATGGGCATCCTTTAAAAACAATGTATGAAGATAACGATGTAAATACTCTCTACGATCTTTTAGCTGACTAACCACAACGGGTATTGGAATTCTATCGGTATTTGCCACCAATAGTTTAATGGCTTCGTTTTGATTGTAATCTATGAATAGAATGATCTTGTTTTGAATGGAGTTGAATAAAAGGTCAGGATAACGTGAAATCAATTCAAAGACATTACCACGTTTCAACTTTAAGTAGATATCCAAAGTTTTCTCCATATTGTTATCGTAGGTGTAGAGTTGTGCCAATGCAATCATAATGGTTTCGTTGGGCTGTCTTGAAAGCTTATCCTCGACTGCAGTGATAATGGCTTGAATGTTATACAATGATGACGACCATTCTGTTACGGTCTTTAAGAATGAGTCTGGGTCGTTCTGAAGGAAATGGTTTAAAAACATCTCATAGATTGCACAACTTAATGATGGATTACCAATTGGAATATATTGACAAAGTGGTTGAAGTCCACCCAAATTCAAGAATCTATAGACCCATTTCTCCCATAGTAAAGGATCACGTTGGCAAATCTTTGGACATAACGAAGCCGCTTTTCTAATATCCTTCTTCTCCAAAAGGTAATCGATATATCTTTCACCCACTTCCCTAATCTTTGTTGGTGGTAGTGATTTAATGGTCTTAATATCACGCTCAACTGCGTCCAATGCCTCATCATACTTTAACTTCTCCATTAACCAAGTTAAATGGTCATCTAAATTTCTTGGTTTAGCCGCAACCACATCCTTTGGACAAACAATGTAGAATATCGATTCATCGGTATTATAATCCAATCTATAATCGGTTGCTTTATAATGTTGATAGCCATTAACCGATAGATTATCAGTGGTAATGGAGGAATTGGTCTTCCTTGATACAATATGAATCGATGGTTTTGAAGCACCATCCACTCTACCTTGATTCCAGGCACCCGTAATATTCGGACTGGTATTTGGATTGGTTGAACCACTATTTGTCAACATTTTTGGTGTTGCTGAAACTGACGAGAGGTCATCTTGGGCCTCGATCGTTGTGGCGTCATTGTAACCAAGTATGACCAATTCCTCAGCGAATGGTGCGATACCACCAATCCAATATTTTGTATTGAACTGATTCATAATCTGAGCGATCTTCACAGTATGGCCCGTTGTCATATCAACCTTTTCAGTGATTTGAATGACCTCCACACTCTTTGCCCAACCAATGATCAATTGGTTAGGTTTCTCCCAACATAAACAACATCTATACAATTCACCTCTTGGTGATCCTTCCTTTCTAGGTATATGTGCAATACGAGTATTAGTTGAACAATCATAAATCTTTACACCTTGATCATTAGCCCATGCAATGAAAATACCACTCCATTTAATTGCATAAATTGGTCCCTCTCCTGAATGAATTATAGTTTCCTTTGATCTAAACCAACCTTTTGAATTCATCACTAATTGACCTTGTTTACCACCACTTACAAATTGTCTTGTATTCTTATTTGTAAATTCTGGATCTAATGCTATAGCTGTTATTGGTCTTGTATAATTATATATAAATTGTTCACCACTTTTATCAAATGGATTAATTACAACTTTACCTGTAAAAAAAAAAAAAGCAAACAAATAAATAAATAAATATGTTTATATATTATATATTATATATATATGATTACTATATTGTTTTTTTAAAACTTACCATCTTGTGAACAAGAAGCAATATAATCACCTTTTGGGTCAATAACAATCTCAGTGATTGTTGAATTTTGAGTATCATATCTTTTAATTTCATTACCATCAAAATCGTGAATGGTAACAGAACCCCAATGTGTACCTAATACTAAGAATTTTGGATGAATTGCCATACAACTTGCACTATCTTTTTTTAAAATCTCTGTAATACCATGTCCTAATCTATTGTATTTTAAAATTGGTTCAATTTCATCATCAACTTTACCTTCTTCATCCTCTTCATATTCAATCTCTTCATCTTCATCTTCATCACCTGTTGTTGCCGGTGCATTATTTTCACTATCTTCATATTCAATATTTCTAATAGTTCTATTTGGTGATGTAAATCCATTTTGTTGTTGTTGTTGTTGTTGTTCTTGTTGTTGTTGATATTGTTTTTTTAAATTTGTATTTGTATTTGTATTATTATTTGCATTTGTATTATTATTTGTATTTGTATTTGTATTATTATTATTTTCATTTTCATCTTCATCATATTCTTGCCCATTATCATTTTGATGTGAAGTTGGTGGATTATAACCTATATCGAATATTATTGGTTTTGCAGTACTACCATTATCTAAAAAATTTGTACCGTTTGGTATGAATGCACCAGACTTTATTGGTGTACTCTCTATAATATATTCATTACCATCTTCATCAACCTCAACTTCTACCTCTTCATATTCAAATTCCTCTTCATATTCATCTCCATTCTCGTCAATATATCTAGTTGACATTATTTAATGATTTATATTTTATAATTTTTGTATTTATTGTTTTTTTTTATTGTTTTTATTGTTTTTATTAAAGGTAGTTGTTACACTTGGGAAGTATAATAATAATGATAATAATAATAATTTCTGTGATTATTTGTTTGTTCTCTTTCTTTCTTTTATTATTTTTTTATTTTTATTTTTATTTTTTTATTTTTTTTTTTTTGTTTTTTTTTTTATTTTTATTATATATATATAATACACCAATTCCACACAAACACACCTATCTAATTATTTTATTATATTTCTAATATTTTTAAAAGGTTTTTATACATATATATACATATATAATATTTTTATCGTCAAGGGGGTGATGTGGTTATTATACAAAATATTAAAAATTAAAAAAATAAAAAAAAAAAAAAATTAAAAAAAAAAATAAAAAAAAAAAAAAAAAAAATTAAAAAAAAAAAAGTTTTTCAATTTTTCAAAAATATCATAATTTTTTTTATTTAACCAAAAATGATGATGTGTGAGGATATTTATTTGATTAGAAAAAAAAAAAAAAATAAAAAGAATTTATGTTATATTTAAAAAATAAAAAAATAAATAAAATAAAAAAAAAGATGGTGCAACTTGATTTGGTTGTTTATTTTTGGTTATTATTTTTACAATTTTGTAGTTGGTGTTGATTTATTATTATTATTATTATCTTTATTTTTATTATTATCATTATTATTTGATCTTATTGATTTTTTAGTTGATGGTAATTGGTCAACTTTGTTTGTAAGTTTATGATATTCTGCCTTTAGGGTATTGATTAATTCATCTAAATATTTAATTCTAGTTGTATGATAATCATCAACAGCTTTCAAAACTGATGGAATGTTATCTTGTTGTTCGTTGGTATCATTGGAATTGGAAGAGTTTGATTTTGTTCTTTGAATTAATTGACGTTCCTCTAAAAGACGATCCAAAGTTTCAACGATTTTTTCAACTTCTTTATTGAATATACCTTGTTTCTCTAACCTTCTTTTTAAACCCATATAATAATCACTAATTGGATGAGTTGGTGGTTTCATATCAGCAAAGAATGGGAACATATAATAAAATGTATGACTATGTGATACAACTCCACCTTGTGTTAAATTATTAAATTGTTGGACATTAACATTATTAATAAATTCAAGTAATCTATTATTACTATTATAATTATTATTATCACTAGTGATTTCATTGTTTAGTAATGTTTGTGTTGTAGCAGAGGTGGTAGTTGTTGTTGTTGTATTTAATAAAGAATCGTTTGACCAAAACCAATTAAAACCATCACTACCACTAGTTTTTATACAAAGATCATTTATGAAAGATTTGTATTTTTTGTTATAAAATTTATGAATATTTTCGTGAATCTCTGCAAATGTAAGAGATGGAAGTGATTTACTATCCCTATAATAGGAATGAATGAATTGACTAAATGTTTCAGTTGCTTTTTTAATATTCCAAATACCTGTATCCCAAAATTCAGCTTCTATTTCATTAATTGATTCAGTGATTGTATCATGCACAAAAAATATTGGCACCATAGTTGGGATTAGTTCAAGTTGTATACTTTGGTTTTTATTATTATCATTATTATTTGTTATGGTTTTCTTTGCAGTGGTGGATGATGAAGTGGATGAATTATTTGGTTTGTTTACATCTTCTATAATATCTTCAGTTTCATTATTATGAATTTCATTATTATTATTGTTATTGTTATTATTATTATTATTATTATTATCATCATTATTATTATTATTATTATCATCTTCATCATCTTCATCATCAACATCCATTGAATCATCTTCATGTTCTGATGAGGATGATGAAGAGGCAGTTGTAGATTGAATTTGGTGATTAATTTCCTTTATTTTTGAAATCGTATGATCTTCACCTTCATAAATGATGATTTCATCACCATCATCAATATCTTCCTCATCTTCGTCATCTTCATCATCATCTTCATCATCCTCATCCTCGTCTTCATCACCTTTACCAAGATCATCCAAATCTATAACTTCATCAGCATCAACTCCAGCTTCATCACTATCACTATCTTCATTATCTTGAATCATTAAACTACCACCACCTAATTGATTATAAACTTTTTGAGTATGGTAGGCCCAAATGAAACGATACCATAATTCCAATACTAAGAAACCAAACCAAACTTTAAATAGACTTGAGGGTTTCATAACTGATGGTTTTAAAAACATTTTATTAGTTGTTTTAACCCACCATAACTCTTTTTGTAACTTTAAGAATTTATTATTATCAACTAATAATGTTGATGATGAATTTTTTAAATTTAAATTATATAAATCTTGTATTATTATTAATTTAGATTTATTAGATTCAATCAATTCTACATTACAAAGTATTTTAATTAATTCTTTTGTATCAATACCATCTATAGGTCATATGAAAAAAAAATAAAAAAAATAATTAATATTAGTAAATAGTACCCCATATATATTTACTATTTAAATTAAAATTATACATACGTTGCTCTAATTTTAATAAATGGTTTGAAGTGAAAGGTGTTGTTTCAATATTTAAATCTTTTGAAAATAACCAATCTTTTAAATCTAAATAAAATAATGCATATAGATTTGGTGGCATTGAGATTAAAAAAGAGAATGGTTCTAATATATTTAAGGTTTTTGAAACTTTTAATTTCTTTTTTTTTTTTAATGACGGAGATGTTTTCTTTGATTTTAATGTTGGTACTGTTTTATCAATATCATTCTCATCCTCATTATCATCATCTGCATCATCATAAAATATATTACTAGTTGAATTGTTTTCTGTAGAATTTGTTGTTGTTGTTGTTGTGGTTGTTGTTGATGTTGTTTTTGTTGTATTATTTTCACTATCACTATTTTTATTGTCATTTGTTGATTTTGAAGGTTTTTTTCTCATTCTTTCTTTTCTTTTCCTTTTTTCTTTAATTTCCTTTTCTTTTTCAATCATTTTTTTATTCCTACTTTCTGTGACCATATTAATTGTTGTTGCTGGTGCAGATGTTGCTGGTGCAGATGTTGAAAAAGGTTGAGATTTTGAAAAAAATGCACTAAACATTGATGATATTGGTGCTGATAAATCATAGTTAAAGTTAAAAGGATTGGCATTTGTAGCTGAGGAAGATGCATTTGTTGAAGGTGATGCAGAGTTTGTTGCAGATGAAGAATCGATACTAGTTGATATTAGTTTAGGTGTTATTCTTTTTTTTTTAGGTTGATTATTATGATTATTATTATTATTATTATTATTAATATTATTATTATTATTATTATTATTATTATTATTTAGTGGGGTTGAAGATGATATTGATAATGATATTAGTTCTGGTATCATATGATCGCTAATTTCGTTGCTGTCATTTTTTAAGTCTTTAGAATCTTTTATTTTATTTGCAATATCACATGAAATTGGCTCTTCATCTTTGATTTTCAACTCTTCAAATTTCAAATTATTCATTTATAGTATTTTTATTTTATTAATATTATTATTTCTATTTTTATTATTATTATTATTATTATTATTATTGTTTTTATTATTTTTATCTATGTTTACAAATGCACTAAAGAGATAAATGTGAGTGAAATAAAGAATGAAAAAAAAAAAATTAAAAAAATAAAAAAAAATTAAAAAAAAAAAATTAAAAAAATAAAAAAAAAAAATTTAAAAAATAATTTCTAAGAAAATAAAATTAGTTTGTAATTTAACAACTTTGATGAAAAAAAAAATAAAAATAAAAATAAAAATAAAAATAAAAAAAAAAAAAATATAAATAAAAAAAAATAAAATAAAAATACTTACTTTTATGGTTACTTGTTATTACTTCTTTTTATAAATTTTCAATTTATTATTTAAAAATTAATTAAAAAAATAAAAAAAAGAAATAAAAAAAATATATTTTTTTATTTTTTTTTATTTTTTTTTTTTTTTTTTCATTTTATTTTCGCGCCAATTTCATTTTTTTTTTTTTTTCTTTTTTTTTTTTTTAAAATAATTTTGTTTTCCATTATATTATTTATCTCTATATTTTTAATTTAAATAATAGAAACCAAATAATAATAATAATATAATAATATAATTGTAAAAATAAAAATAAAAAATGTCACAAAATAATAATAATAATAATAATAATAATAATAATAATAATAATAATAATAATAACAAAAGAAAAACAAAAACGCCATCGTCAGTGAATCATAATAATACAAAAATAAATGAAGATAAAGATTTATATAATTTCATTGATAAGATAAGAGATAAAACAGATAAATCACATTTAGAAGATGAATATGATGAAGATGATAATACTAAAGATGGTAAATTTAATAAAGTAGAAGATGAAATTAAAAATGATATAGATAGTGAAGAGGATGACGATGATATTATAGAAGATAATGAACATTTATATGATGGAGATGAAGATAGTGAAAATTTATCATCAGAGGGTGAGGGTGATGATCTTTTAGATGAAGATTTACAAGATCAAGATGAAGAAGAGGTATTGGGAGATGAAGATAATCATTATGAAATGGAAGGTTTAGATAATGAAACCTATGAAGATATTGATAAAGATAAGAAAACAGAAGTTGATTCAATCTTAACGAAACGTGATCGTGAAGAACAAAAAACAAGACAAGCTACAAATCGTCATCAATACAGAATTAGCTCTTTTCTTTTAGATGAAAATGATGAAAATATGGTTGATGAGGATACAGAAAATAATAAATTATTAGGTAAATATTATTGTGTATTTAAAAATCAATAAATAAATAAATAAATAAATATATTAATTTTTTTTTTTTTTTTTTTTTTTTAGAAAAAAGAAAAGCAAATTTAATTAAAAAAAGAAGAGAAACAATTAGACAACAAAATGATAATATAAAGAAAGATTATGATGGATCAGTACCATCATTTAAAGATGGATTTGTTAATAGTGAACGTTATTTTGAAGATGGTGATGGTGATGATGATGATGATGATGATGATTTTGATATTGGTGATAATGGACAAGTTGTAAATTTGGAGGAGCCAGATAAGGATAAATGTTTAAGGGAATATGTTTGTATGTCAGGACCAAGAAATGAGATATCGAAGCAGTTTGCAAAGTTTTTATTAGAGTTTAAGGAAAAGGATGGCTTTAATCCAATTTATCAAGAGTCAATTCAAAAGATGTGTGCAGCAAATAAAGAGAGTTTAATGATTAATTTCACACATCTTTGTGCATCAACAGTGTTTGGTGTGTGGGTGGCAGAGATACCAACAGAAATGATAGAGATATTCGACGAGGTGGCTTTGAAAGTCGTATTGCGTATCTATCCAAACTATCGTAACATTGTTAAATCAATTCATGTTCGTATCACACATTTACCAATTTGTGAATCACTTAGAGATATCCGTCAATCAAATTTAAATAAACTTACCAAAGTTGGTGGCGTAATCACTCGTCGTTCAAACGTTTACCCACAATTGAAACATGTTAAATATGATTGTGTCAAATGTAAAACCACATTGGGCCCATTCAGTTTGGATGGTACTTTCAATGATAGTAAACCACCCATTGGTTTATGTCCACAATGTCAAAGTAAAGGTCCATTCGTTATGAATTCAGAACAAACAGTTTATCGTGACTTTCAAAAGGTAACATTACAAGAGTCACCAGGCACCGTACCACCAGGTCGTTTACCAAGAACCAAAGATATCATCTTGATGGATGATCTCATTGATACAGTTCGTCCTGGTGAAGAGGTTGAAATCACAGGTATCTATAAACATAATTTCGATTTGAAATTGAATTATTCTCAAGGTTTCCCAGTATTCTCAACAATCATCGAAGCAAATCATATCAATAAGAAGGAGGATTTACTCTCATCATTCATTTTAACTGATGAAGATGAACGTGAAATTCGTAAGCTTTCAAAGGATAGTAACAT
The DNA here is from genome assembly GCF_000004695.1 of Dictyostelium discoideum AX4. Lineage (NCBI taxonomy): Eukaryota > Evosea > Eumycetozoa > Dictyosteliales > Dictyosteliaceae > Dictyostelium > Dictyostelium discoideum. The sequence continues at coordinate 4,747,693 of NC_007090.3, forward strand.
CGCTCAAAAGATCATTCAATCTATCGCTCCATCAATCTATGGTCATGAAGATATTAAAACAGGTTTGGCTTTGGCTTTGTTTGGTGGTACACCAAAGGATGTAAATAATAAACATCGTATCAGAGGTGATATCAATGTATTGTTAATTGGTGATCCAGGTGTTGCTAAAAGTCAATTCCTTAAATATGTAGAGAAAACAGCTCATCGTGCAGTTTATACAACAGGTCAAGGTGCTTCTGCTGTTGGTTTAACTGCTGCCGTTCGTATGGACCCACTAACAAGAGAATGGACATTGGAAGGTGGTGCATTGGTATTGGCAGATCGTGGTGTTTGTATGATTGATGAATTTGATAAAATGAATGATCAAGATCGTACCTCAATTCATGAAGCTATGGAACAACAATCTATCTCCATCTCAAAAGCGGGTATTGTAACCACACTAACTGCACGTTGTTCTGTAATTGCTGCTGCAAATCCAAAGAGAGGTAAATATGATTCCGGTTTGAATTTACTTCAAAACGTAGAACTCACCGAACCAATTTTATCACGTTTCGATATTATTTGTGTCGTAAAGGATACCATCGATTCATTCAAAGATAGAGAGTTGGCAAGATTCGTTGTTGCAAGTCATATAAATTCACATCCCGATAATCAAAATAATCCAGAGAATGATTATTTGAATAGAGCAACTAAACAATCACCAATCTCTCAAGAATTACTTAGAAAATATATCATCTATGCAAAACGTATTAAACCTAGAATCACCGATATCGATAAGAATAAAATCTCTCAACTATATACTGATCTACGTAGGGAATCAAGAGCTGGTGGATTTGCTATGACAGTTCGTCATGTTGAATCCATTGTTCGTATGGCTGAAGCTCACGCTAAAATGCATCTTCGTGATTATGTCACCGATTTCGATGTAAATACAAGTATTCGTGTTATGTTGGATAGTTTCATCAATGCTCAAAAGAATTCAATGTATAAAAATCTTCGTACTAAATTCGCACCTTATGTAATCTTCCAAAAGGATATCAATCAACTCTTAACTCAATTACTTCAAACATTGGCAAGAGATTTTTCAAATTATCATTTCGCAAGAAGTGGTGATATTCCCGATCAAATCAATATACCCTATGATGATTTTGATACAAAAGCTCGTGAACTTGGTATTAGTGATATCACCTCTTTTTTTAGATCAAATGAATTTACTTCAAATAATCAATTCACTTTAAAAAAAGATAAATCAACTATTATTTATTATAGAAATAAATAAATTAATAATTAAAAAAAAAAAAAAAAAAAAAAAAAAAATATTACTCATATTTTTTTTTTTTTTTTTTTTTTTTTTTTAAAAAAAATATAATAATAATTTAATAATATACTACTACAATATTATTAATATAAATTATATATATTTTTAATGATGAAAAATTAATATTTATTTAAAATTAATTTTTTTTTTTTTTTTTTTAATTATCACAACCATAATCGAAATCATTATCATAATGAGTATGAGAATCATTATGATCATCTTCAATATTTGATACACCGACAGTACAAGCATCAGAACATTTTGGGAATGGTAATTTATTTGGAACCATTGCAATTTCAGAGGTGAATTGAGATTTCTTACCTAGTGGAGTAATAAAAGTTGCCTCAACGAAGAACCCAGTCCAACCTGAAGTTGGTTTTGAAATGGTTACTTTATAAATTGGACCATTGTTTTTATTAGTTGATGTTTCTGGTGATAAAACAGTTGGAATCCATGGAATTGGTTGATAACAAGTTGGAAGAGAACAAGTAAACATACGGAAATCTCTCTTGGTTGATGAGATGGTTGTACCAGAATAAACAACAACTGATACTGGTAAAATTGATTTTTTATCCAATGATAAACTAATTGTACCAGTGTTATTATCTGCTGAATAATCAATAGTCCATGAATAGGATGGAATTTCAACTTTAGAAGCAGTGACATAATCGAAAAAGGTTGACATTGAATTAACAACTTGATCAACACCATTAAGAATGTAATGATTTGTGTTTGGTATAATTCTTAAATAGTTATCACCTTTTAATTGTGACCAAAAGTATTTAGTTGAATCACTTAAGAAGAATTCATCACCAGTTGTTAAAACTACTAATTTTGGCATTGTCAATTTGTTAAAGTAAACCAATGGATCAACGATATTTGTTAATTTAGTCATTAATTTAGTGTAGAGGTAATCTGGTATGCCAGCTGCAACATAATCACCCAAAGCGAAAGACCAGTCACCATAAGCTTCCATTTGTTGGCCAATATTATTTACCATGTTTGGAATTGGCATAACTACTGGAATGATTGCTTTGACTCTTTTTTCAACTGCACCAGTTAACCAAGTTGCCCAACCACGTTTACTTAAACCTGATACAACGAAATCTTTGATTTTATAAGCACCAGTTTTAGTTTTACCAAATTCTTGAACTGCATCCATTGCCCTAACTGCAGCTTTAACCATTGGAAGATAACCAAGAACTGTTGGATCTCTACTATCATTTAGGAATGCTCTGAATGTATAACCAAGGAATGCATCTTCAATTCTTGGTACACCTTCTTTAGTGAATGTAATTGGTTGGTTTGGAATTTGTGTAAGATCAGCAGTAATTGCATTACTTTTAATACAAACATTTGATGAATAGGGTGAAATTGATTCAATACCTGGTACAGTTACATTATTATTTTTACCATCAATAAATAAAAAAGCAGTATCAATTCCTTTTTTTTTATTATAACTATCTGGAATACAAATTGTTAACCAATGTTTCCAAACTGAATTATCAGTATCTTGATTAGATAACCATTTTTGTGATACTATAATATTTGAAAAATAAAATAAAAATACTAAATTAATATTTAAAAATTAACAATATATATATTAATTAATAAAAAAAAAAAAAAAGAAAATAACATACCTAAAGATAAAACATGATAAGTAGCATTATTTAATTTATATGTTGCTTTCAAATCCCAATTATAATGTGGATCATATGATTGAACATAATCAAATAATGGTTTACCACTTCCATTTCTCGCATTAACGCTAATTGCTATAATTGATAAAATTATAGAAATTAAAATTGATTTTAATAATTTCATAGTGTTACAAAGTATTAATACAATAGTTAATTATATTTAATTTTTTTTTTTTTTTTTTTTTAAAATACAAATTATAATGAATAGAATAAAAAAAAAAATTAGAAAATAAAAAAGGAAAACTTTATTTATACATTTTCAAATGTAGGAAAAAAAAAATTGTTTAGAAAAAAGTTTTAGTAATATAAATTTTTTCCCACGTAATAAAGAAGTTAGATTTGTTTCACCGAAACAAATGGGTTTTTTTTTTTATGATCAGTTCACAATAAAAACCATAAAAAATAAAATTAAATTAGACAATCTAATTTTTTTTTTATCGGGTTGTACCAAAAAATAAAGAAAATCTTTGAGATAAAAAAAAAAAAAAAAAATGAAAAAAAAAAAGAAATCTTTAAAGGAGTTAATATTAATTAATTATTGGTTAAAAGTGATTTCATACATTTTAAAATGCTTTTTTTTAAAAATAAAAATAATAATATTATAATAAAATCTAATTTTAATGGTTCCTTTTTTTTTTTTTTTTTTTTTTTTAATATTTGCAAGATAACAAACATACGTGAACATTTTGATGGATTCTTTTTCTTTTTTTTTTTCTTTTTCTTTTTTTTTTTTTTTTGTAACTAAAGAAATTCCCACCCACAAAAAATATTTTTTTTTTTTTGTAACTAAAGAAATTCCTTGTGGTTTGAGGGAAAATAAAATTTATTTTTATAACATTTTTTTTATTTATTTATCTATTATTATTTAGTATGTTTTCCTAATAAAACAAAAAAATTAAAAAATTAAAATTATTTAATTATCATCTGGCATTATATTATTTAAAAATAAATTTATATTGCGATCTTTCTCTTCTTTTGTAAACCATCTTTTTTCAGTTTCAACTTTTAATTTACTAACAACAGGTTGTTTTCTTTTTTTAGTTATATTTCCATTTGATAAAGATGTTGGAATTGGTAAAGTAGTAATTTTAGTTCGATATGATATTTTTTTTTTAATTGGGGGTGGTGTTGGATTTTTAATAAAATCTTCATCTAAATAAATTTGACTATCGTATGTATAAACTTCATCATCATCATCATCATCATCATAATTACAATCATCATCTTCTTCATCACTATTATTATTATTATTGTTATTATTATTATTATTATTATTATTATTATTATTATTATTATTATTATTATTTTCATTATTTTCATTATTCTTATTATTATGTATTCTTTTTCGTTTTCTTATTTTTTCAGATTCAGTTTGTAATTCAACTAGATGCTTAAATTCCCTTAATTCAATTTTATTTTTTATTACTTTTTCATAATTATCTGCTTTTGATTTAAAAATAATAAGATCTATATTCTTTAAACAAGGTCCATATTGAAGTAATAACTTATAAAATGAAAATATTAACCAATCTGGTATAATATCACCTCCATGTTCTAAATGAGCATCATAAAGTATCTTTAAATAATATTGAGTTTTTGAATAAACTTTTTCTGCAAAATAAAATTTTCTCTCTTCTTCATCTTCATCATAATATAAATTATTATTATTATTATTATTATTATTATTATTATTATTATTATTATTATTATTATTATTATTATTAATAATATCATCATCATTATTATTATTTAATAATGGATGATAAAATGGATATCTTGGATCATTTACTGAAGGTTTTAAAGATTGAATTGAGTTTATCATTTTTCTTAAATATTCTTTGTTTAAAATATTTGTGTTTAAAATATGTTTTAAATTTTCAATGAGAATTAAAGGATTATCTAAAAAAAGTTCTAAATGTTTTGAAAGAATATAATCTACATGATTTGGAGTATAAGTAATGACTAAATTTTTAATATCTTTTGGTAATTCTATACAGTAGTAACTTGATAAATCTTTATGTTTCATATAGTTGACAATTAAATCAGCAGTTTCAATAGTATCAGAATTTATTGATAAATTCTTTTTTCTTTTTATTGATATATGATTTAAATGAAATCTTAATAACTTATTTGCTTTCTTCTTTTCATTTGTAAATGTAATTTTAACAATATCATTCAACTCTGATCTCCTCAACCAAAATAAAACTTCTGCTGGTTTTCTATATTTTCTTTTAATTTTATTATTATTGTTATTATTATTATTATTATTATTACGATCTGAAGGTTTATAATATAAATTTTGAATTTCATCATGAATATTGAATTCTTGAATTTTATCAATTTTATTTTTATTACCAATTGAACTTTCTTTGATTGTTTTATATGATAGTTTTGGATATATTTGATATAATTCACTATTTATTTTCATTGAATCCCAAAGTTTTTCACTATTATTATAGTTATCTAAATCATCTTCATCTTCATCTTCATTATTATTATTATTATTATTATCATCTGAAAATAAATGTTGAATATCATCTTCAATCATATTATCAAATTCACAAGTATCATAAACTTTATGAATGTATTCATTGAAATCTCCATTATACATTTTCTCTTTTTCGTTATAATCTATTGTACATTGTAATGTACCAACAAATAATTTTAAACCAATCCTATTTGAGAGTTCTGCAAGTTTATCTAAATTTTTTGAAAGTGATTCATGTCCATTTTTTAATTTAAAAAAACTTGCTATTATTTTCTTTCTACTATTATTATTATCATCTTGAGCATTATGATTTTCGTTGTGGTCATTATTTTGATTATTTAATTTTGATGAAAATAATGAGTTAAAAGATTGTATTAAATCATCAAAATCATCTTGTTGGTATTCTTTATCAAAACCATCATCATCTTGATTAAGTAATTTAACCAAATTACAAATTTGATTTATAATTTTTTTAAATTCTTTATTTACCATTATTCTATTTGAGGTGAAGATATGAAAAAAAAAAAAATAAAGGGAAAATGAAAATAAAAAAAAAAAAAAAAAAAAAAAAAAAAAAGCGGGAGATTTTTTTTTTTTTTTTTTTTTTGTTTTATTATTTTATTATTCCAGAAAAAAATAATCAATAAACCAATCTATTTTGAAATAGATTTTCCAATTATTTTGGATTTTTTTTATTTTCATATGATGCATTTATTTTTATAAAAAATAAAAAAAAAAAAAAAATAAAAAAAAAGAAAACACCGAGAAATTAAAAAGGAATAAGAAAAAAAAAAAAAAAAAAAAAATTAATATCCCTTCAATTCAAGGCCCAGTAAAAAAACCAAAATAAAATGAGAACAAATATCTCGTGGAGAAGCAACTAAAAATTGCATTATCCAATTTTAAAATAAAAAAGATATTATCAAAGACCTAAATAGATAATCTAGAATATAACATTACAATTTTTTTTTTTTTTTTTTTATTTTTTTTTTTTTAATTTTTTTAAAAAGCATCTTCAAGTCTAAAAGCTTCTTCTGAACCCAATGATTTTCTACCAAAAAATTCCTCACCGCTATCTGATGATAAATATGTATTTTGTTTATTTTTAAAATTATAAGTTCCATCAGCATTTAAAATATAAGTAAATATACATTCATCTTGAGCACTACCACCATAAAATCCATAATATTTATTTGTAAAAAAACGAGGATCTTTTTTTAAACATATAGATTTACCATAGAAATCCCGAATATTAAGTGTACCATCTCCTCTATCAATAAATCTTAGTCTTTGTTCTGTTCCTCTTGTATTATGTAAAAATTTTAATTCTTCTTTTTCTTTTGAAGTAGCCATTTTAAGCCTTTCTTTTGAAATAATATATTTTGGAGAATCATAAAATGGTGGTGGAGTGGGAGCTGGAGTTTGAGTTGGAGCTGAGGTTGGGGTTGGTGTTTCTGTTGGTGTTGGTGTTTCTGTTGGTGTTTCTGTTGGTGTTTCTGTTGGTGTTGGTGTTTCAGTAGGTGTTGGTGTTTCTGTTGGGGTTTCTGTTGGGGTTTCTGTTGGGGTTTCTGTTGGGGTTTCTGTTGGAGTTTCCGTTGGTGTTGGCGTTGTTGTTTCAGTTGGTGTTTCAGTTGGGGTTTCAGTCGGTGTTGGTGTTGGTGTTTCAGTTGGTGTTTCAGTTGGTGTTTCAGTTGGTGTTTCAGTTGGAGTTGGCGTTTCAGTTGGAGTTGGCGTTTCAGTTGGAGTTGGCGTTTCAGTTGGAGTTGGTGTTTCTGTTTCAGTTGGAGTTGGTGTTGGTGATTCTTCAGGAGTTGACGAAGGGTTTTGTGAAGATTCAGAAGATCCCAATGATTGCGAAGATTCAGAAGATGTCAATGATTGAGAATTTTCAGAAGATTCCAATGGTTGCAAAGATTCAGAAAATTCAGATATTGAAGAACTTGATGTTTGATTTAATTCTGGATTTTTTATTGATAAATCGGGTCCATTTAAAATTGAGTGTGAAAATAAATTATCACTTTGACTTGTTGAATTGTAATGAAAAATTAACCGATTTACAACCAATGATGCCATAAATAGTAAACTGAAAATAATAAATACATGAATTATTTTAAATTTGGAATTATAGAAATTGAGAAAATAAATTAATGTATAAGGCCTTGAAGGTTTTTTAATTGATTTTTTTGGAAATTGAGATATTTTATCATCTTGGCTAATTATTATATTATTTCCAAAGTCAATATTTATGGATATACTATTTAAATCATTGTTAAAATTATTATTATTATTATTATTATTATTATTATTATTATTATTATTATTATTATTATTATTATTATTATTATTATTATTCACTTTTATTTCCAAATTTTTCATTACTTAAATTTTAAAAATTGAATTAAATCAAAAACACATATCTCTTAAATTTAAAAATAAAAAAAAAAAATTTACCAAGGATCTTTCGTTTTTTACTTTTTTTATTTTTTTATTTTTTATATTTTTTTTATTTTTTTTTTCAAAAAAAAGTGAGTAAATTTAAACGTCAAAAAACTTAAAATTTATATGGAAGTTTTTTTTCAAAAACTAAGCGGTACTGGTAATGATTTAAAAAAAAAGACATAAAAAAAATACGAATCACAAAAAAAAAAAAAAAAAAATTACAACAGTGTTTAATATAAAATAACAAAAATAATTATATTTTTTTTTTTTAAAAAATAAGATTTAATTATTTTATTAATTAATTTGTTTATATTTTTGTTTGTTTAAATTTTGAGTTAAAAAAAAAATAATGTTGTTGTGGTTTTGAGAAAAAAAAAAAAAAAAAAAAAAAAAAAAAAAAAAATCTAATCTTAGTTTGGACCCAAAGAGTGGCTAAAATAAATAAAAAATTGTGATTGTGATCCTAATCCACCAGGTTTAGTAGAGATAAATCTTGTAGTTTCATCTGATTGTATATATTGATCATTTGGACTTCTAAATGAGTAAAGATTTGCTTGTTTATCTATATTAAATTGTGTTATTAGGTTGAAAGTACAATCTCTTCCATCTTTATTAGCATTTAACCTTCCTTTTAATTTTTCTGAAAAATGATAATGTTCACCAGACAAACAAATATACATTCCACCCTTTTCTCTAATTGAAAAAGTTTGTTCTGCATTACCATCATATTCTAAAACCATTGATTGATCTCTTCCTTTTTTATCAATAAATTCCAAATCTTGACTATTTAAAACTGTTAAGCATTGATCTATCTTTTGAGAGCAAATAAAAACTGGTGTATTAAAAAATGGATTTATAGTTGGTTTTGGTGTTTCGGTAACCGGTGGTTCAGTAATAGGTGGATCAGTTACTGGTGGATCAGTTATTGGTGGATCAGTTATTGGTGGATCAGTTACTGGTGGATCTGTAGTTGATGAGTCTGTTGGTTGTAAATCATTTGAATTTGAGGAATAATTTATTTCTGAGGATTGTGATTCAGATGATGATGATGATTCAGATGATGATGATTCAGATGATGATGATTCAGATGATGATTCAGATGATGACGATGATTCATATGATGATTGTGAACCTTCACTATATTGATTATAATCTGAAGATTGAGTTGGTGAAGGTTTTTTTATTGGATTTGATTCTGGTGTTATTGACAAAAATATATTATCTCTTTGAATGATTGAAAATTTAGTTTGTACATGTCGATTTAAATTTACCAATATTGTCATTAAAAATAATAAAATTAAAAAAAGATAAATTATTTTAAATTTTGAATTTAAATGACTTAATTTTGAAATTCCTGTATATTTTTCATGTAAAGTGATTGTTTTAATTGGATATTGGTTTTCATATGTACTTTGAATTAAATATAAATTTTCAAACCTAATTTCATTAATACTACAAGTACTATTACTTCCAATACTTTCAGTATTGTGTATTTCAATGTATGAATCTCTTTCATTCTCTTTTAAAAAATCGAAATATTCTTTATTGTCATTATAAAATTGTTCATTTTCGTCATTGAAGAATGGATGTTTAATTAATTGATGTGATTTTATTCTTTTTGAAGGTTCGGTTTGAAAACAAAGATTTAAAATCTCTGTAAATAGTGAATTCACTGGGAAAACCGGTATATTATTGGGTCTTTGTAAACAAAGTTGATTTAAACCCCATTTCATTTCAACAATAATACAACCTAAACTCCATATATCTAAACTTGAATTACTACCTTTATTATTTAATAATATTTCTGGTGCCATATATAATGTGGTTCCAACTGATGATATAGTTTGTAATTTTACAGTTTTATTTATAATATTTTCATTAATTGCTTTTGATAATCCAAAATCAATTAATTTTAAATTAATTTTATTATTTTGATTTTGATTTTGATTTTGATTTTGAAACATAATATTCTCTGGTTTTAAATCTCTATGCATTATACCTTTATCATTTAAATAAACTAATGCTTTTAATAATTCTTTTATAATTTCTTTGATTTCAATATCTGAGAATTTTTTATTTTCTATTATCGATTTCATTGATTCACCTTCAATGAATTCCATAATAATATATGCATATGTTTTTGAATTATTAAATTCTAAAGAATAGTATTTTACAAATTTTGGATCATTTAATTTTTTTAAATAATCAACTTCTTTCATTGTCTTTTTTTTTTTTATTAAAAAAATTAATTTACCATTTTTATTAAAAGTGTTTAGAAAATAAAATTAAAATGAATGAAAATAAAAATAAAATAAAACTTACAAATTTACAATATTGAATAACTTTTATTGCACATACAAAATTTGGATCTAATTTTTTATGTGCTTTATAAACTTGACCAAATGAACCTTTTGAAAGTTGCCTTTCTATAACCCAATTCGATTTTATATAATACAAAGGATCTTCTGCCATATTGTAGTTATTATGTTTTTTATTTTTAACCCAATCATTATATTTGTCGGTCATCCCTTATTTTTTTTTTTTTTTTTTTTTGCAAAGTAAGTCTTTTTTTTTTATTATTATTATTTTTAAGATTTTTTTGTTAATTTTTTGAGTGATTGGAAAAAAAAAAAAAAATCAAAAAAAGAAAAAAATAAAAAAAAAAAAAAAAAATATTAAAAACCATCGTTTCGTTTTCGAAAATTTTTGATAACTATAAAATTAATTTTTTGTTTTTTTTAAATTTTAAAATTATTTTGGTTGGTCATTAGAAAATGGTGAATAATTATTACACTAAATAAAAGTAATATTTAGTTTTTTAATTTATATATCTATTTTCTTTTTTTTTTTTTTTTTTTCCTATTAAAATTTTTTTTTTTTTTTTTTTTTTTTTTTTTTTTTCATTTAAAAAATTAATTATTATTAATCATTTTTTCAAATAAAAATAGCACCCCCCCCCCCCAATGAAGATCACGACAGTGTTTTAATTTTTTATTATTATTTTTTTATTTTTTTTTTTAATTTTTTTTTATTTTTTTTTTTTTTGTTTGGTGGTAAATTTTTTTATTTTTATTTTTTTTATTTTTATTTTTATATTTAATAAACTAAAAAAAATAAAATAATAACAGTAATAATAATAATATTAATAATAATAGTAATAAAAACTAATAATAATAATAATAATAATAATTTAATAAAAAATAATGCATAAATTAATTATTTATTGTACTCCAGAACACTCTGAAAATTTAAAAAAAGAATTATTTGAAAGATTCATTGGTAAAACTCATACTTATGAACATGTTGTTATTCAAAGTAAAGTTACTCAATACTTTAAGTATGGAATAATATTTTATATTCAATTAAATAATTTTTCAATTTAATTAATTAATTAACAAAAAAAATTAATAATAATACTAACGAAAATAATAAAAATAATAATTATAAATATAATATTAAAAAAGATTATCAGTTTTAAAAGATCAGAGTATAGAACTTGATAAACTAGAATTTTATGTTTCTGATGAAAGTAATCGTATTTTTAATGCTTTGGAATATTTGAAGGAAAATTTACCAAATGAACATTGTTCATTTGAATCTTATCATTTAGGAAATAATGGTTATATAGGTTTTAATAAATAAAATAGTATTTCTTTGGATTTTTAAAACAATTAAAACAATTAAATAAATTTAAAAAAAAAAAAAAGAAAAAAGAAAAAAAAAAAAAACAAATAATGTTTAGAAAAAAAAAAAAAAATAGGGTTTCTTTTTTTTTTTTTTTTATAATAATTATTATTTAATAACTATTATTTATTTAACCTTATGTTTTTTTAAAGTGTTATAACAGATAATAATAAAGAAAGAATTAAAGCGAAAGGAATGACAATTGTTGAACTTGTTCCAGTGGTTGTAAAGGCAGCAGTGGTGGAAGCAGTGGTGACAGCAGCAGTGGTGGCAGCAGTGGTGACAGCAGCAGTGGTGGCAGCAGTGGTGACAGCAGCAGTTGTGGCACCTGCATCTGGAGCACAATCAATTGAAAAAACTCCAACTGTAACTGGAGTACCACAAGTTAATGTTTGTTGACCGGCTGAATTTTTACATTGATCTGTTGCTTGGTACCCATTTATATCGTATTTATTAGTTTCACCAGATACTGCGGCAATATTTATATTACCTTGACCACAAACATCAATACACTTGGTTCCAACATCAGTTTGTGGAACTGAAATACTGCATGGATTTTTTGGATCTGCCGATGTGATTTTGAAACCAGAATATGTAGTTTCAGAATTTGTTAATGCAAAAATTGTAAAAACAAAGATTATTAATGCTGGAATGAATTTCATTTTTTTTTTTTTTTTTTTTTTTTTTGGAAAATTATTAATTATTTGTTTTGTTTTAATTTTTTTTTTTTTTTTTTTTAATTGTATTTTCTGAAAAATATTGAAATTGAGAAAAAAAAATTGTGTTTAAAAAACATTTTAAAGATTCAAGTTAATAAAAAAAAAAAAAAAAAAAAAAAAAAAAAAAAATGAAATCTAATCTCATGGAATTTTTTAGAAAATAAACAAGTTAAAATAAATATAAAATTAAAAATAAAAAATAAAAATAAAATTAAAAATTAAAATTAAAATAAAAAATTAAAAATGTAAAAAAAGATAAAAATAATTTTTTTTTTTTTTTTTTTCTATTTTTTTTTTTTTTTTTTTTTCTGTTTTTTTTTTTTTTTTTTTTTGTACTATTGAACTTTAGAAATTTTTTTTAAATTAATTTTTTTTTTTTCAATTTTAACTTAAATTTAAATTTAAGTGGAAAATAAAAAAAAAAAATATCGTTTATTTTTTATTCCAAACACAAAAAAAAAAAAAAAAAAAAAAAAATTCTTAATGGTGATAATGAATATTTAAAAACATAAAAATAAATGAGTTTTTGAAAATCAATAATTTTCACCATTTTTTTTTTTTAATTTTTTTTTTTTTTAATGATTACTCACAAAACCAAAATTGTTGCATAAATGAATAAAAAATCACACCAACAGCAAGTGCTTCAACAACAGCAACAACAACAGCAACAACAATTTCAGCAGCAGCATTTTCAACAACAACAACAGCAACAACAATTCCAGCAACAACAACAGCAACAGCAACAACTACAACAGCAACAACTACAACAGCAACAGCAACAACAAATACAACAGCAACAACAAATTCAACAGCAGCAACAACAACAGCAGCAACAACAACAGCAAATACAACAACAACAACAACCACAGCAAATACAACAACCACAACAACAATTACCCAATTTTTCAGTACCAATAATCAACCAATCAATAATTTCTAATATTAAATTATATTCAACATTTGAAACATTATTACTTTCATTAAGTAGTACAGATACAAGAGAACAAACCAAAGCAATCATTTATTTATCATCATTAACAATTAATAATAAATCCAATGGAATTGATTTAGTATATTGTATTCAAAAACAATTAGTAGTTGAAGCACATAATCATATTAAAGTATTATTAATAAATCTATTAGGTGATATATCTTTAGATCCTTTCATTGATTCATTTCATATTTTAAATAAATTATTATATTTAGTAAGTATAAAATAATAATAATAATAATAATAATAATAATAATAATAATAATAATAATAATAATAATAATAATAATAATAATAATAATAATAATAATAATAATAATAATAATAATAATAATAATAATAATAATAATAATAATAATAATAATAATAATAATAAAAAAAGAAATTATATTAAATATTTAAATAATTTAATAATTTCTAAATATTTAGATAAGAAATGAAAAATCAAAAAAAGTATTATCATCATGTTTAATTAATATAAATAAAATTAGTAAAAGTTTAACATTTTCAAAGGGTAATGATGTTAATAGTAGTAGTAGTAGTTTAATCAATCAAATCATTGAATATATTGAACCATTATTACATTCAACAAGTCCATTGGTAAGAAGGGAAACCATTGTATTGTTAGGTTCAATAGTAAAGAATTTAGATAAAGAATCTGAAGAGATACAAATCCTATTATTAAATTATTTAAAAGATACTGATTTTAGAGTTAGAGAAGCATCATTGAAATCATTATCTGTCATTTTTCAAAGGGGTGCAAGTTTATCAGTTAATAAATTATATCAATCCATCATTCTACTATTATTGGATAGTTTTGAACAAGTTAGATTAGAATGTATAAAATTAATTTGGATATTTGGTAACATTTATCCAAATCATATTGTAGTTAGTGGTGGTACTAAAATTAGATTAGTTGATGATGTCTTTAAAAAGATTTGTAATGCTGTTAATGACTCTTCGGTTATAGTTAGAAATTGTGCTTGCAAATTATTAGGTTGTACATATGATGTTTCATTGAATTACTTAATTCAAACTCTTAGTAAAGAAGTTATGGTTTGGGGTAAAGGTAAACAATATCAAATTGGTCATAGTAGTATTACAAAACAAAGATTACAACAAAAGCAACAACAACAACAACAACAGCAACAGCAACAACAACAACAACCACCACAGCAACAACCTAGTCAACAACCAAATCAACAACCAAATCAACAACAAACCAATGTTAGTGGTACACATATTGCAACACCAGAAGGTGATTTTGATGTAGTTGGATCAGATTCGTTAAATATTTTAGAGAGTGGTGTTATTGGTGCATTTATTCAAGGATTAGAAGACGAATTTTATGAAGTTAGATCATCAGCAATTGATAGTATGTGTGAGTTGAGTGTAAGAAATGATGAATTTGCTCAAAAGAATATAGATTTCTTGGTTGATATTTTCAATGATGAAATTGAATCAGTTAGAATTAATTCAATCAATAGTTTACGTAAAATTGGTAATAATGTAGTTATAAAAGAAGAACAGTTACATATTATATTAGCCAATTTAGAATCATCAAGTAAAGAAGAGAGACAATCACTTCATCGTTTATTAACAAGTATTCATCTTTCAAATTATTCTTGTTTACATGCAACTACTCAAGCATTATTAATGAATCTCTCAAGATACCCATACGATATTCATTCAATATTTGAAACTTTGAAAATCATTGGTCAAACTAATCCATTCACAGAGTTTATAGTCGATGATCTATTAAGAATTGATCCAAAATTTGCATCAGTTGAACCAAATATGGATGATATATTCTATGTAGCTGTAATGGTTTTAGTATTAAATAGTTGTATTAAAAATCGTAATATTCTATCATTATTACCTTCATTCTCTTTTCAACATCATCTTTACTTTAAAGATAAATATCCAAAATATTTTCCTCAAAATCTACAAAAAGATTCAAATATAATTTTAGCACCAACTTTAAAATATTCTTCAGTTGTAAATAATAATAATAATAAAAATAATAACAATAATACAACAACAACATCAATAATTAATGATAATGGTGAAATTAATCAATTTTTAAATTTAACATTGTCATTATTATATGGAGATAATAATAATATTATTAATAACAATAATACTAATAATAATAATAATAATAATAATAATAATAATAATAATAATAATAATAATAATAATAATAATAATGATGAAAATGATGAAAATTTAAATTATGGATTTCAAAGATTATTTTTAAATCAAAAGAAAGAAATTCAATTAAATAAATTATTTCAAGAATGTAAAAGAAATTTCAAAAGAATATCAAGTATTTGTTTATCATTAAAACCAACATCAGATTTTTATAATAAATATTTGAAAATTTTAACAACTATTGTATCTTCATCAAGAAGATTTAAAACAATTACAACTTCAAATCAATTGAATCATTTACTTTATAAATTAAATCATAAATTCATTGGTGTTGATAATAATTGTAAATTAATTTTAATGGAAATTGGTATCTATTCTTTTATAATTGAAATCTTATCAACCATTACCCTATCAACTTCATCACCACCAACAACAACAACAACAACTAGTTCAACTTCACTTTTCACCTCTATAAATTCAACTCCTATAGAATTATCAAATGATCAAATTAATCAATTAACAAAAAAATTAAATGAATATTTTAAATTTTCAAATGATTTTAAATTAGAAATTTCAACTTCAATTAAATCATTATTAGATTTATTTAATATTAAAAATAATAATATTAATAATAATAATAATATCATTAATAAAAAAGACAAAAAATTAAAAGAAAATGAAGAAAATGAAGAAAATGAAGAAAATGAAAATAATGAAAATGAAAATGAAAAAGAAAATGGTAAAAATAAAGAAAAGGAGAAAAATGAAAATGATAATGAAAATGAAAATGAAAATGAAAGACCAAGTAAAATTCAAAAAACTACTTCAGAATTAATAAAAACGACGACAACAACATCAACATCAACATCAACATTAATACATTATAATTTAATTGAATGGACAGATAATTATATACCACCAATATTAAAGATTAGTAATTTAATTAAAAAGAAATCTGTTGATGTTATTTTACCAATTCCAAATGATAAACCAATTGAATTTTTGGATATATTCCCATTGAAATTAATGATAAATGCAAAGATTGAAAATATTAGAAATTTAGATTCCTTATTTATTCAAAGCACTTGGCAATCTATTCATACAGGTCAACTAAATTCTCAAATTCATATTATTCCAAAATCAGCTTTCACTCCAACCAAACCCTTATCATACAATATCTCTTGCTCAATTTATTTATCATTACAAAACATTCGTCATAATAGATTATCCTCAAAAGAATCAATACCATTAAGAATTTCAATAGTAGAACAATTTTTAAATAATAATAATAATAATAATGTTACAATAATACCATTATCTAAATTTGTAATATTTAATATATTACCAGTTGATAATGTAAATTTATTGCCAAATTTGATTTAAAAATAAAAAATAAAAATAATAATAATTAAACACAAATAATTTAATCTATTTTTGTTTTTTCTTCTTCATTTTCATTTTCATTACCTTTATCTTTTTCTTGATTTAATGGTATTCCTGTTTGTTTTTTTAATATTTTAATTGATCTTTTAAAATCATTATAAAGTATATCTTTTTGTTGAGAAAATGTTAAATGAATTTCACTAATTTTCTTTTTTAATTGGTCAATTTGATCTTGTTGAGATGTAATTTCCTTATTATATTTCTCATGCAACTCTTTTTCTTTTTCCAATAATTGATTGGTTCTCTTTATAATTTCGTCAAAAAATCCACTTTCTTTATTAGTTGATTGTTTTGTTTCTTGTTGTGGTGTTTCTTTTTCCATTTTATTATATTTGTTAATATTTGAATTAAAAAAAAAAAAAAAAAAAATTCCAATATTTATAATTTCCATAAATTGTAAATTTAATGTATTTAACTTCGAATGTTTATTAAATTTTAATAATTAAAAGAAAAAATAATAATAAAAAAAAGAAGTAGATCAAATTTAAATTAATTTCAAAAAAGAAATCTATTGTTTTTTTCATTATCTGAATTTTTTAAATCTATTGTTTTTTTTTTTTTTTTTTTTTTTTACAACAATTAAATAATAATAATATTTATTTTTAATAAGTGTTATATTTATATAATTATTATTAATTTTAATTAAATAATCTTAATGGTGGATTTGTTTTTGTACGAGATAAAACCATTTCCATAATCATTTTATTGTGAGAGACGTTTAAATCGAACTTTTCACCCTCTTTAACTATTACGCCATTAATTGAATTTACTTCGGTAGGTTGACCTCTGAGTATATCTTGTAACATACTTGAATAGTTAGCAGAAGTTTTCAAGACAATATCAGCAACATATTTAAATGCTTCATCTGAATCCTCTCCATATGGTAATGATATATTTTTTGCTTTACAAACACTTAATGCTTCAATGATAATTTTTTTCATTAAATTCTTGGAGTATTCATTCTCTAATAATTGACCATTTGATACACCTAAAACTGCTGATAAAGGATTAATGGCAGCATTAGCCACCACTTTATTCCAAACCAAACCCTCTAAATCATCAGAGATATCACTTGAAATTCCAGATTCATTTAAAATATCACAAAATGCTTTCAATGCTAAAATCTCTTCACGAGTGGAAGGTGGTGGAAATTGTGATAACAATTGCTGTTGTTGTAGTTGTTGTTGTTTTTTATTATTATTATTATTATTATTATTATTTAAATAAGGTGATGATAAAAATGTTGAACCAATACCAGTTTGTTTAACTGAGCCAGGAGATACTACAATTGCACCATTACTAGTTACACCTTGCCAAACATGGTTTTTCAAACCTTTATCAATATTAATTATACTTTCGAGTTCTTCACGATTTCCAATACCATTTTGTAAAGTTAATACAGCAGCTTTAGGATTTCCACCAACCAATGTAGCGGCAGTTAATGCAGCTTGTTTAGTTGAGTTACTCTTTACCAAAACCAATGCTAAATCTGGTGAAATACCATCTTTTAATACTTGCATTCCATCCAAGGTTGCTTTAATACCTTTAATATTCTCTTCTTTACCTTGAGGATTAAAAAATTTCATTCCATTCTTATTGATACTTTCGACATGTTCTTTCCAAGCTGAAACCATCCAAACATCAGCAATACCTTTTGAAGCCAATTTTGCACTAAAAAGACTTCCCATTGCACCTGCTCCAATCACAACGATCTTTGGTTTCCTTGAACCATTCAATGTCATTTTATTTGGTAAAATATTATTTTTAATTTCATTATTAATTAATTTTGTTGAAATCTCTTCTGTTATTGGTGGTGTTGGTGTTAATTTGATTTTATCTTTTTCATTTTCATTTTCTTTAATTTGTGGTGATACTTGTGCCATTGTGGTAGTAGTAGTAGTATTAGGTACTATTACTTGTTGTTGTTGTTGCTGCTGTTGTTGTTGTTTTAATGCTTTATTTTGATTTAAAATATTTTTATTTGATGATAAAATTGATGATTTATCAAATAATGAAGTTGATGTTGTATTACTATTTATAATTTTATCTAAAAATGGTGATAATTCAGATTCTTTCATTGAGAAAGAATGAGTAGGTGATGGAAATTCTCTTGATTCAACTTCATTTTTATAGTTTTTCAAAGATTGATCAATATTTTCTGATAGTGTTGCATATTGTTTACAAAATTTAGGGACGAAATCTGAATATAGTCCCAATAGATCATGATAAACTAAAACTTGACCACTTGTACCATTACCAGCACCAATACCAATGGTTGGAATCGATAGGGTATTAGTTATGGCCATAGCGGTTGCATGAGGTACCATTTCTAAAACAATAGCAAAACAACCTGCTTCTTGTAATGATTTTGCGTCCTCTAATAATGATAATGCTTCTTGTTCGGTTTTACCCTGTAATTTAAATCCACCTAGTGAAGTTGAAGTTTGTGGTGTTAGACCAATATGGCCGACAACCAATATACCAGTATCACAAATTGCTTTAATCTTTTCAAATTGTTTTTTACCACCTTCCAATTTAATAGCATCAACACCACCTTCCTTTATTAAACGAATTGCATTTGAAACCGCATCTTTTGTTGATGTTTCATAACTACCGAATGGCATATCACCAACTACAAATGACCTTTTACTACCTTTCATCACTGATTTACAATGATAAATCATTTGTTCCATTGTCACTGATGTTGTACCACTCTCACCATTCATAACCATACCTAATGAATCTCCCACCAGTATCATATCCATTCCTGATTTATCAACTATCTTTGAACTTGTAAAATCATATGCTGTAACCATTGAAATTGGTATACCATCTTTATATTTCTTTAAAATATCTAAAACTGTCTTTTTTTTATTTTCTCCCATTTCCTCTTTAACATGTGTTGAATAATTTAATCTTTGTTGTTGTTGTTGTTGTTGTTGATATTTTCCAAATAATTCATTTTTTTTATTATTATAATTAATATTATTATTATTATTATTATTATTATTATTAATAATATTTAAACCATTGTTGGTAGGTAAAAATAATTTATTATTATTATTATTTAAGTTACTATATATTGATAATTTATTTTTAAATTTATTTATTATTTTAAATTGTTTATTGATTTTAATCATTATTTCCAAAAAAAAAAAAAAAAAAAAAAAAAGGTGTGTTTTTTAACAAAATAAATTATAGTTTTTTTTTTTTTTTTCCTAAAATGTTTATTGTATTTATCGAAAAATTATTAAAAAAAAAAAAAAGTGTGCGAGTGACAAAAAAAAAAAAAAAAACTATAACTAAAAATATATTAATATAAAATAAATAATAAATAAATATTTAAAATAAATAAATAAAATTATGAAATAAATAAAATATTAATAATAATATTATAAATAAATATTAATTTTTTGTTATTTTTTTTTTTTTTATTACTATTAAAATAATGAATGAAACAATAAAATCTATATATACAATTTCGATGACTAAAATTTAATTATGTAAAAAAAAATAATTAAAAGGGTGGTTTTTTTTTTTTTTTAATTATTTTTTTTTTTTTTATTTTTTTTTTTTTATTTTAATTTTTATTTTTTTATTTTTCCCAATATCTTTGCAAAATAGGTTCGTTTTCTGGAAGAATATTTTTATTATTTTTATTATTTTTTATTTTTTTTTTTTTTAATTAGTTTTTAATTTAAATTTGAAAAAAAAAAATAAAATAAAAAGTTTAAATAAGATAAATTTTGAAAAAAAAAAAAAAAAAATTAATTTGAAAATAATTTTTTTAATTTGTGGTGTTATATTGAGACTTTTTTAGTTTTAAAACATGTCAAAAAAAAAAAAAAAACCATAAATTTCCAGAAATGTGGGTTGGGAAATTTAATTTTCTTTTTATTTTGGATCATTATATAAATATAATAAAAGTAATTTAATGTTGTCATTATTAAAAAAAATTTTGTTTTTTTTTTCTAATTTTATTTAATTTATTTTTTATTTTTTATTTTTTTTTTTAAAAAAAAAATTTATAAATTGAATTCTATATATACATTTATAAATAACTAATTTTATAAATTTTTAGAAAAAATAAGGGTGGTCGGATATAAAAATTTCGGCATTTATGTGGTGAAAAGTAATTTTGTGCGCTGGTTTTATTTTTTTATTTCCCTTAAAAAAAAAAATGATAGAAAAAAAAAAAAAAAATAAAAAAAAAAAAATAGAAAAAAAAATATACATACAACCAATTTATTTTTAAAATTATTTTTATTTTTTTTTTTTTTTTATTTTTTTTTATTTTTATTTATAACCAGTTTGAGAATATTTAAATAAGTTATTTTTAAAATCGTCAACTGGAGTTGGTTGTAAATATCTTGGTTGTGATTGTTGTGGTTGTAATGGTGGTGATTGATTATTAGGGGAAGATGAAGATGACGATGACGGAGTTGGAGTTACAGTTTGTGATTTCTTTTTACCAGAAAGACTAAACCTTCTAGATTTCTTTCTTTCATGTGAAGGTGGTTGTTGTGGTGAAGATGATAATGGTGTTGATAAAGGTTCAGAGGGTGGTAAATTAATTGGATCAGTATCTCTAACTCTATCCAGTATTGGACTTTTATGTTTAATTTTTAATTTCTCTAATTCTGTTTGTTGACTTAATATATGATTTTTATTATCTCCTCCTCCTCCTCCTCCTCCTACTTCTAAATTATTTTTATTTTTATTATTATTATCGCTATTATTGTCGCTATTATTATTATTTTTTAATTGTTTTTCATAATCACCAATAGGTATTAACGAATTTGGGGTTGATGATATATTTGTCGAAATTGTAGTTAATGATATATTATTTTCGTCATTCTTTTCATAGTCATTATTATTATTATTACTACTACTATTATTATTATTACCATCATTTGTAATCATACCTCTTCCTTCATTATTATTTCTATTTAAGAATTTAAATTTCCATAATTTAATTGAACTTGAATAATATCCTAATGAGTCTAAAATTGGGAATAATGCAAATTCCTAATATAAAATAAAATAAAATATTAATATTATATTATTATTA
>NC_007090.3:4774699-4779699 GCF_000004695.1 Dictyostelium discoideum AX4
AAATAAAATGGATATTTATAGTTTTAAGAATATTCAAATTGTGACCACCTCAAAAGAATTGGTGGACATTGTTTCACTAAAGATTCAAAATAATTTTCAAACAGATAAGCAAAATTCAATTAGTCATATTCGTTCCACATATATGAAAAAAGTTAAATGCGCATCACAGTTCTATAATGAAAAATTAAATCAAATTGTTATTGATTTTCCATTTTTAGAAGTATGTACTTATAAAATAAAATATATTTAAAAATACATGTAAAATAAAATTAATTTTTTTAATTTTTTTAATTTTTTTTTTTATATAAATAAAGAATATTCATCCATTTTATAAAGATATTTTAAATAAAGAATGTGATTTAAATAAATATAAAATAGAATTGGATCAAATTAGTATTGTTATAAATTCAATTATTAAAATAAAAAATAAATATTTAAAATTATTGAAATATAGTAATTCATTAAACCAATTTAAACAATTGGAAATAATTTCAATAAATAGAATTAATAAATTAATTTTAAATTATGAATCATCTTTAAAATATTTAGAACAATTTAGAAAACATTTATTAAATTTACCATCAATTAATGCAAATACACCAACGCTATTAATAATTGGGTATCCATTAGTTGGTAAATCAACATTAACGAATATTCTAACAATTGCAAATGTTAATGTTGAAACATTAACTTCAAATTTATTATTCGTTGGTAATACAAATTTTCAAAATAATAATAATAATAATAGTATTTTACAAGTTATAGATACTCAAAGTATATTTGATCATCCATTAGTAGATGAAATTGAAATCAAGTCTATTAATGCATTAACTCATTTAAATTGTTGTATTTTATTTTTAATTGATATTTCTGAACAATGTGGTTATTCAATTAAAAAACAAGTAAAGTATAAAACATTTAAAAATGAAAAACTATTTATAATAATAATAATAATAATAATAATAATAATAATAATAATAATAATAATAATAATAATAATTAATTTTTTTTTTTTTTTTTTTTTTTTAATACATTAGGTTGATTTATTTTTAAATGTTCAATTATTATTTTCTGACAAACCATCATTGATTTTATTAAATAAAATTGATATAAAAAATCCCAACCATTTACCTGAAAATGATTGGAAATTATTAAAAAATTTGGAAAAACCAATAAATAGTAGTTTTGGTGGTATACAATTAATACCAATGTCAAATTTAATAAGTGATAGTATTTTAAAAGTTAAAGAGAAAGCATATAACACTTTAAATGGGATTTAAAATAAAAAAAAAAAAAAAAAAAAAACCTTTTTGGCAATAACCAAATTAAAAGAAAAAATAAAAAAATAAAAATAAAAAATTTGTTTATTATAATAAACATTGTTTCCTGTAATATATGTTCAAAATCATACGGTTGATTTTTTTTTTCTGAAAATGATGTTGGTTTTCTTTTTTTTTTTTTTTTTTTTTTTTTATAAAATGTAAAATGAAAGTGAACAACAAAAAAAAATACACTATTTTTAGGTTCCAAATATTCAAAATAATAGGCTAAATTTGCAATATTGTAAAACATAATCTCGATAGAAATACACAAAAGAAAAAAGGTTTATTTTTTTTTTTAAAAATTTTATTATCTTTTTTTTTCATTTAAATTTATTAAATTTAATTTAATTTTTTTTTTAATTAAATTATTGAAAAAAAAAAAAGTAAAGTAAACTTCAAAAAAAAAAAAAAAAGTAAATGGTTTAAATGAATGCTATTATTAGAACAAAAACCAAAATTATAATTTTTTTTTTTTTTTTTTTTTTTTTTTAACACTTCACCTATTGAGGCTAATTTTGTAAAATTTAGATGTCAAAATCATTCCCAAATAGAAAAGGTCCATTATTTTAAAAAGAATGGTTTGTCCATGGACACTTTAATTAAATTTTAATAAAACATTTTTTTTAAAAACTTTTTTTTTTTTAATTGTGTCATACAACGTCATAGTAAAATATAAACTAATCTATTTTTAAAATTTTTTTTTTTTTTTTAAACCCAAAAATAAAAAAAAAAGTTAAAACACTTAGTAAGTTCTAAAACCAAAAAAAAAAAAAAAAAAAAAAAAAAAAAAAAAAAATGGTATAAAAGAGATAAAAAATATCTGTTTACTTTTTTTTTTCTAAACACTTTTTTATTTGAAAATAAGAAAAAAAAAAAAAAAAAAAATTAAAAAAAAAAAAAAAAAAAATAAAGACTATAAGTAATTTATTTTTTTGTGCATTGTTTATTATAATAAAATTTGACTGTTACATATCTTTTTTTTTTCACAGACTCTATTTTAAGCCTTTTTTTTTTTCAAAAAATATCTCCCAAATTGTGCCATTGCCCCTACTAAATTTTTTGAAAAAGTGTAAAAAAAATAATGAGATTTCAATTCAGATTGAAATGTCGTTTATTATAATAAAATTACCAACCAATCAAATGATATAAAACTGATATTTTTTTTTTTTTTTTTTTTTTTCTGGGCTCGAAAGTTAATTTAAAATGACTCCACATAACTCGCACAATGAAAACTTTTAATCGGCCTATTTCTACTGAGATCAAAATAATTTAAATGAAAATAATCCCCTAACTGTTTTCTTTTTTTTTTTTTATTTTTTTTTATTTAATTTTTTTTTTTTATTTTAATTTAAAAAAATTTTTTTTATTTTTTCGGTTATAGATTTCCTTTTTTAAAGGGCGTGATACATATCTTTTTTATTTTTTTTTTTTTTTTCTAAAATTCTGACCAAAAAAAAAAAAAAAAAAAAAAAAAAAAAAAAAAAAAGAAAAAAAAAAAAAATATTTAATATTTTTTTTCTTTTTTCTTTTTTTTTTTTTCTTTTAGTTTAGTTTATGTGATTATTTCTGCAAAGTTACCAACCATTTTTAACACTTTTTTGTAAAATTTTGTAATTTTTTTTTTCAAATAAGTTTTTTTTTTTTTTTTTGTCATTTTATTTTCTTTTAAACTATTTTTTTTTTTTTATATTTTATAATAATAATTATTCTAAATATATAAAAATAAAATATTTTTATATATACAATAATTTTTTTTTTTATTTTAAAATATATATAAATAGTTTAATAATTGTAAAATTATATTCACCAATTTTTTTTTTTAAAACATATATATAAATTTGGTTATAATTTTACATATTTTTTATTTTGGAGATTTTTTTAGATTTTTATTTTTCCACTGTATTATTATAAAACTTGACACTTTTTTCACAAATTTTTTTTTTTCACTGCGCAATCACACCATCCAAAAAAAATATCTTTTTCTTTTTTTTTCCAAAAATCACCCCATAATCATTTATTTATAAAAAAAAAAAAAATAGAAAACAAAAATAAAAAATAAAAAATATAAAAATAAAAAATAAAAATATAAAAAATAAAAACAAATAAATAAATAAATAAATAAATAAATAATTAAATAAATAAATAAATAAAATTCTTTATTTTTTTTTTTTTTTTTAAAAAATGATAAAATTAATTTTATCATTAATATTTTTAATAATATGTTGTAATATAAATCCAAGTGAAAGTTTTAAATTAATCACATTAACAACTGGACCAACAAGTGATTTAGGTTTTAATAATATGGTTAATCAAGGTAGAATAGGTGTTTCAAAAGCAATGAATATCGAAGATTCAAGAATATTTATTGTATCAGGTAGAAATGAAACTTATGCTTTGCTTTTACCATTGATTCAAAATGATGATATTGATTTAGTAATTTGTTCAAGTCAAGATCATGGCGATGCATGTAAAGAGATTGCAGCAATGTATATTGATAGTCCAACCATTAAAACCCAATTCTTAGTAAGAGGTAGTGGTGCAGCTACAAAGAATTTAATTCAAATCACTTACAACTATGCCTCAGTCAATTATATTAGTGGTATGTTTGCAGGTTTACAAACTGTAAAGAATAAGATTGGGTTCCTTTCACCTGGTTCCGCAGCCAACAATAATGACTCATTTGTTTATGCATTTTGGATCGGTGCTAAGCAAGTGAATCCAGATGTTAAATTTTATTATTACAATATTGGTAGCTACCTCGACCAAGATAAAACCATAGCAGCAACTCAAGATCTTATCAATATCTATGGTTGTGATGTTATAGCCGATACATTGGACGATTTCTCTGCTGGTAATGTCGCAATCCAAAATAACCAATATGCAATGGGTACCAATGGGTTCCCACAAAGAGATGTGTATGGTGAGAATGTAATTTTCAGTTATGCCTACAATTGGACAAAATATTTCTTACCTATCGCAGGTTCCGTTGCCAATGGTACTGTTCCAGGTAAATGGTATGCTGATTTCAATAAAGAAGATAATTATAATTTCTATGATCTTAGCTTTGGTTTCAAAGTTTCACAAAATACCAAAGATCTTCTCATCCAAAAAAGTCGTGTACTTGCTACAACCCCAAGAGCCGGTCATCCATATTATTGTAATGAATATATAGAACAATACACTAAAAAATATAATTTACCAACACAAGCAGCTAATTCAAGTTGTATAAGTACTGCTGGTTTCTTTTATATTAATCAACCAGTTGGTGATATGATTTATTTAGGTAGTTATAATATTAGATTATCAAAAGTAAGTAAAAAATTAAATTGAAAAAAAAAAAAAAAAAAAAAAAAAAAAAAAATTTCCAGTTTTTTCCAAAAAAAAAAAAAAAATAAAAATTCTAATACATATTTTTTTTTTTTTATAAAAAAAGATTGAATTTTCAAGTTCAGTTCAAAAAGGTTTTTCAATTGTTTCAGGTTGTTTAATTGCATTTGTAATATTAATGATGGTTGGTATTGTATATTATAAAGATACACCATCAATTCGTTCAGCAAGTCCAATTTTCTTAAACTTTAGTTTAATTGGTGGTATTATAATTTATATTGGTATTATTATTTGGGTTGGACCAATTAGTACACATCAATGTAATGCAAGATTTTGGTTAGTTACACTCGG
>NC_007090.3:4784699-4804699 GCF_000004695.1 Dictyostelium discoideum AX4
ATTCACTCTAAATAAATAAAATTTTTTTTTTTTTTTTTTTCATTTTTTTTATTTTTTTTTTTTTTTCATTTTTTTTTTTCGATTTAAAAAAAAATTTTGACGGAAACGTTATCGATCACTTCGTTTATATATTTGCAAATTTTATTTTTCATTTTTTTTTTATTTTTTTTATTTTTTTACTTTTTTTACTTTTTTTTTTTTTTTATTTTTTTTTAATTTTTTTTTATTTTCATACATATTATTACAAACAAATAAACACTCACAATAAGAAAGAAGAATGTTTTCTATTAATAACAGAAATGAAGACAATGAAAATGAAGATATGGGTGAAAACATGTCAGATATAAAAGAAAAATGTGAAATTGTAGAACAAATAAACTTTGGAGATTATGGTAATGTTGAATCATTTAGAGTAATTTTCATACCAAGTAATCAAGATATTCAACCATATGAAGTATCTATTTCAACTAAAGAATCAATACAAACACAGTAAGTTTTTAAAACCTTTTATTATTTATTAAAACATT
The DNA here is from genome assembly GCF_000004695.1 of Dictyostelium discoideum AX4. NCBI lineage: Eukaryota > Evosea > Eumycetozoa > Dictyosteliales > Dictyosteliaceae > Dictyostelium > Dictyostelium discoideum. Next base: position 4,785,227 of record NC_007090.3, read on the forward strand.
AATAATTATTATTAATTATTATTAAATAAAAATATAAACAAAAAAAAAAAAAAAATAAAAAAAAAAAAAAAAGACTTGATAATATTATAAATACGAAAAATAGAGTTTCAGAGTATATTTCAAAAAAAGATACATCTCATATTATATTTCCATTAGTTGATATTGGAGCAAATGGTTTTCTAGCGAATCCAAGAGCATCAGATTTATTAAGAAGAAAGAAATCATTTTTAGGTGATGCATTATTTGTTAATTTTAAAAAAATATATAGAGATATCTCTTTGGAAGAATTCTTGAAGATTGAAAAATTCATTTCAAAGAATATATACGTTCAAGACTTTGAAAATATTTGTAAAATTAATGACCATGATTTGGTTAGTTTAATTACCAAAAAATCAACATTTCAAGTTGATAAAGATGTAAGGGTTTTTTTTTTTATTTTTTTTTTTTTTTCAATTATTATTATAATATATTAATTATTTATTTATTTATTTATTTATTTCATTTACTTTATTTATAAAGATATGGATTTATAAAAAAAAGTCATCACAAGCTTTATATGAAATTAATTTTAAAGTAAATGATATAGATTTTGAATATAAACCAATTGTTGAAAAGTTAAAACCAGCCGGTCCTTTCTATTCACATTTTACAATTGAAGGAATTTCATTCTTTTCTAAAATTTTACCTCAAAAAACTCTCTCCATCAATTCATTAAGTAATAGAGTATTAATGTATTTGATTTGGAGACAACAAAAACTATTGTTTGGTTGTGATCAACAATACATTGATACTTCTGAACAAGAACATAGATTAGAACATGAACAATTTTTAAAGGATAATGTAAAAATACAAAAAGATAATGAACAAACATCAATGGATATTACAACCTCAACTTCTACAACAACAACTGCAACTGCAACAACTACCACAACTGCAACAGATGTAGAATTTAAAGATGTTACAAAACCAAAACAAACAGATGTTAAATTTAAAGATATATCACCACCATCACCATCATCATCATCAACATCTACATCAACATCAACATCAACAATGATTAATAATGATAAAGAAGATGAAGAAATTATTGAATTATATGGTATAAAAATTAAAAAGAATCATAGTGTAATTAGTATTAAAGATAAAGAAATTTATAAACATGTTATTAAAGCTGGTAATGGTACAGTATTTCCAACAATTGGTAATTCTATTGTAATTAGTTTTAGTACTAGACTACCAAATGGTAAAATCATTCAAGAGAAACAAAAACAAACAATCATTATTGGTGAAACCAATTGTATCATTGGTATACATTATGCATTAACATCGATGAGTCCTGGTGAACATTCAATAGTTGTATTGGATCCACAGTATGCATATGGTGATTTAGGGTTACCTGGTTTAATCACTGCACATACCAGGTTAATTGTTTTAATTGAAGCTTCAAATCAATTCGATACAAGGGAGAAATCAAATAATGCAACTATAATTAGAATGAGTACAACTGAGAAAATCAATGCAATTCGATCAGGTAGTGATCTAGCAAAGAATAATTTCAACTCTAATAGACTTGGTAGGTCATTGAGGGATTATAAATCTTTGGAAAACTATTATAATTTAGATTATCTATCAAAGGTTTCTCAAGAGGAATGGGACGATATTCAAAGTTTGGCAACTTCAAATTCTATCAATATAGCCATAGTTTACTCAAAGCTAAATAGATGGGATCGTACATTTCATTATTTAAAACTTGCAATGGAATATGATGAAGACTCTCCAAAAATTCATTATTGGCTCTCCAAATGCTATAAAAATGGTCAAAACTATGAAGATGCTATCAAAGAAATTCAATTGGCTCAAAAAATTGACTCTGAATCTCAAACTCCAAAAATGACAAATCTTCAATACAATAAGGAATTAGATCATTTGAATAAACTATTGGCAAATCAAGAATTGGAAGAACGTAAAATGTATAAAAGAATATTTGATAATTTACATGAAGATGATGATAATCAAACTACTGAAATTAATAAAATGGAAGATGATTTATTATTTACTCAAGGTAATAGTGAAAATAAAAATCTTGATATTATTGCCGATTCAAATAATTAGAGGAAAAAAAAAAAAAAAAAAATAAAATAAAATGTATATAGTGTAAAAAATAAAATAAAATTAGTTTTTATTTATTAATTTTTTTTTTTTTTTTTTATAATAAATAAATAATAAATATAAATATAAAAATATATAAATATATTTTTTTTTTGTTTGGGTGTGTGTTTTTTAAACTCTTTCAAATGAAACTGTTGAGAAAGTTGGATTTACAACTGCTGAAACGAAACCAAATGAGAAAGAGTCACCAACTGGAAGAGTATTTACAAATGATGGGAAACCTAAATTACCAGTTTGAGCATTTTTTTCAACATTCCAAAATTCAGTTGGATTCCAATTATCAGAGTGAATTTGAATTGATTTAATTGCTGTGCTATCATTATTTGTTACTGTAACTCTATATTGATAATAGTGTACATTATTTGAATCCCATTGCCAATCAATATCTAATTTATAATTAAATTTTAATGGTCCAGTTGGTGGTTTGGTTGTTGGTGATGGTGTTGTTGTTGGTGTAACTGTTGGTGTATTACAAGGTTCACCATAGTAAAGTCTTGGACATGTGTCATATGATTTTAACTATAATCAAAAAATTAAAATTAATTTATAAGTACTATTTAAAATCAAAAAAAAGATTATCTATTTTGTTTATACTTACTGCCAATGCATAATAAAAGTTATTTAAATTAAAGAAACCAACATTACCATTACAAGTAAGCTGAGTATTTATTTGTTTTAATCTAAGATTACCATCACTTAATCTAATACTAAAATCTTCAACACGGAATTGATCATCAGCTGCAAATGGTTGAACTAATCCGCCACGACTACAAGTTGTTTCATAGGTTTGTAAATTGTATAATGATTCCCTTAATACAAATTCACCAGATGCGAAAACAAGATTACCTTTATAACCTTCTTGAGCCAATGATTGAGAATGAACACCAGAGATTGAAACTTGAACACATTTTGATGGATCAGCTAATGATGAAAGTAATTGATTACAACTATTATCACCAAATGCAACTGATGAAACACCTAATAATGCAACTAATGAATATAATAATTTCATTTTTTTTAAATAGGAATATTTTAAAATAAATAGTATTAAAGAAAATTGAATATTTTATAAATTTAAATTTATAATTATTTAATTGATGATAATTTAATGATTTATTAAAAAAAAAAAAAACCAATCTATTTATACGTTTTTTAAAAAAATAAAAATAATAATTATTAAAAATGAAAAAAAATATAAAAATAAAAATTCTGTATATTTGTGTATGTAACTGTGGTTATTTTTTTGTGTATGTAATAGTGATTGGAGTTTCAATATAAATATTTATGTGAAAATAGCACTATTGCTATTGGTCACTTTAGTACATCCATTTTCAGAATATAAAAAAAAAACCAATTTTCCAATCCATGAATCTGTGTTTTTCCACTTTTATCATTTTTACCTTTTTCAAAATACATCAATATATATATACACACAATGTGAGGGTTAAAAAAATTAACTGAGCACATAAAAAAATTTAACACAACCCCAAAGTATATTAACACAACATAATAATTATTTATTTTAAAAAATTAAAAAAATGTATTGGGGGGGTGGGTAGGTAGGTGAAAGTTAATTAATTCTATATATAAAAAAAATTTGTAATATTTTAATTCTTTTGATTTTATAAATTCTATGAATGTTTTATTATAAAAAATAAAAACAATTATAATTTTTTGAGAATAATGTAAATAACAACTTATCAATAACTGAAAAAAAAAATTAATTATTTTAATTTCGTGTTAAATAAATAAAATGATTGTATATTTTTTTTATATTTTAAAAAAAATATAATGACATTACAAATTAAAAAATTGATGAAGAACTTTGTAAAAAGGCAAAAAATAATGGTTTCTTTTTTTTTGATATTAATTTACCAAACTATAAAATGAATTGAAATTATTATTATTATTGTATTTACTGTTATCTTTTGATTGTTATATTTGTGTTTTCTATCATAAAAATAGTAGCATTTAATTTTTGAATGCATCAGTTGGCATTTGCAAGTTCTCTTACTGGATTGAATAAATTAAATGCTAAATAAAAAAACTTAATATCCATTTTTTGGAATAACTAATTTAAAAAAATTATGAAGCAATTTAATATTGATGAAAAGAACAAAAAAAAGACTATGAAGCTCAAAAAATAATAACGGAAAATTGATTTTAAAGGTTTAGATATATATAAATAATAGAAATATTATTTTTTTTTTTTTTTTTTTATTATTATGAATATGTTAATAAATATTAAATAAAAAAATGATATTTTAAAAAGTTTTTAAGCCCTAACAATTTTAACAGTTGAAAAAGTTGGATTGGCAGTTGAAGAAACGAAACCAAATGAGAAGGATTCACCAACTTTGAGAGTTGATACGAAAGCTGGGAAACCTAAATTACCAGTTTGTACATTTCTTTCAATATTCCAAAATTCAGTTGGATTCCAATTATCAGAATGAATTTCAATTGATTTAATTGCTGTGGCCTCATTATTTGTTAAGGTTAATTTATATTGATAATATGTTACACCACTGGTTATCCATTGATTGTCAATATTTAATTTATAACTAATTTTTGGTGTTCCACTTGGTGTAGTAGTTGGTGTAGTAGTTGGTGTAACTGTTGGGGTAACTGTTGGAGTAACAGTTGGAGTAACAGTTGCTGTTGGTGTAACTGTTGGTGTATTACAAGGTTCACCATAGTAAAGTCTTGGACATGTGTCATATGATTTTAACTAAAATTAAAAAAAAAAAAAAATATATATTAATATGAAAAATGATAATAATGATAATGAAAATAATAATAATTAATTTTATACATACTGCAACTGTATAATAAAAGTTATTTAAATTGAAGAAACCAACATTACCATTACAAGTAAGTTGAGTATTAATTTGTTTTAATCTAAGATTACCATCACTTAATCTAATACTAAAATCATCAACACGGAATTGATCATCTGCTGAAAATGGTTGAACTAATCCACCACGGCTACATGTTGTTTCATAGGTTTGTAAATTGTATAATGATTCCCTTAATACAAATTCACCATTGGAGAAAACAAGATTACCTTTATAACCTTCTTGAGCCAATGATTGATAATGAACACCAGAGATTGAAACTTGAACACATTTTGATGGATCAACTAATGATGAAAGTAATTGATTACAACTGGTATCACCAAATGCAACTGATGAAACACCTAATAATGCAACTAATGAATATAATAATTTCATTTTTCTTTTTTTTTTTTAATAAATAAATATAAATTTTAGAATTTAAATATTTGAATAAATAATAATAGTTTGAATTAATGATTATACTTTTAAAAAAAAATCTATTTATACTTTTTTTTTTTTTCATAACGAAAATAAAAAAAAAAAAAAAAAAATATAATTAAAAAAATAAAATTATTAAATTGACGTCACTTAAAATAATTTTTTTAATTTTTTGTATGATTTAATATATTAAAATATTCTGGAAGTGTGGGTGAATATGTGTGTGTAAGTAGGGATTTTCCAATGTTTAAATTTTTTTTTTTTTTAAATTATTATAATTTTACCACGATACAGTGTGTTTAATATAAAATATAACGAGGTGGAAAAATTTTTAAAATTGTAATAAATATTAGATAAAAAGATTTATCTGTTTTGTCCAAAAGTAGGCTAGTGTTGAAAATATTGCAACATTATTAAATTGATGATATGATATAGAATCAAAAAGATTTTTGAAAAAAAAAATAAAAAAATAAAAAAAAAATAAAAAAAATATAAAATAACTATAATATAAAATAAAAATGTTTAGAAAAAAAAAAAAAAAAAAAAAAAAAAAAAAAAAAGAGATAAAAAAAAAGTTTTGTGATATTTGAAAATTAATTTAATGTGCTAATAATAATTGTTTAAAAAATTTATAAAACTCAATTTGAAATTTTAAAAAAAAAAAAATCAAACAATTTCATTTTCTTTTTCTTTAGATTTTGTTTTGATTTGGGAATAAATAAATTCGGATTTATATATTTGTGGGTAGTGTGATTGCAATCATGTTAAAAATCCTCAGTACCCCACCAAAAAAATCATAATATTTTTTTTAATTATCTTTTTTTTTTTTTTTTCCCACGCTGTTTACTTTTTTTTTGGCTTGAGGTCAGAAAAAAAAAAAAACCAATGATTATCAAATCGGCAACAGTTGATAACTGAAAAAAAAATAAGAAAAAAAGATATTACGAAAATTCGTTTTACTTTTTTTCTAAATTTTTTTTTTTTTTTTTATTTTATTTTATTTTTTATTTTATTTTTTTTTTTTCAAAAACGATTTTTTAAGGTTTTTTTTTTTTTTTTTTGTTTTATTTTTAAAGTTTTACATATATATAAACAATCAATTTAAAAAATGTAGGTCCTTTGACAATCTTAAAAATTAAAATAAAATAAAAATAAAATAAAAAATAAAAAATAATAAAAGAAGTTTGGAAAAAATGGAAAAAATAAAAATTATTATTATTTTTATAAAATATTAATAAATTAAAATATTTTCATAATTTAGGATGAAATTTTTAATTGTTTTAATTTTAGCATTATTCGCTTTATCAAGTGTTAATGCAAGCAGCGCTATTGAATGCGAACTTTGTGAATATGCTGCCAATTATGGTGAATTGCTCATTCAATCAAATGCCACCGAAACTGAAATTATCGATAAAGTTGAAAACTTTTGCAAAGTTATCCCATCTAGTTTCCAAGCCACTTGTGATAGTTTAATCGCAAACTATGGTAAACAACTCATTCAAATGATTGTCAACAAAGAATCACCAAGCACTTTATGCGCTCAAATTGATATGTGTGCATCATCAACTGAAGCCGTCCAAGGTATTTTAGAATGTGACATTTGCCAATTCATCGTTAAACAAGTCAACAAATATATTTCAGGTAACGCAACTGAAGCCCAAATCCTCAAATTCTTAGATACTGATTGTGAAGTCTTTGGTAAAGGTGGTTCAGTAACTTGTCAAAACATTGTCAACAACTATGCCCCACAAATCATCAATTTAATCATTAACAACGCATCACCATCCCAAGTCTGCGGTCTTGTCGGTTTATGTGGCTCCTCTTTGAAAATCGAAGAACCAGTCCAAGGTGAATTAGAATGTGGTGTTTGTGAAGTCATTGCTCAACAATGCTCAAACTACATCAAAGCCAACAAAACCGAATCTGAAATCGTTGGTCTCCTCGATCAATTCTGTTCAACTCTTTCAATCTTTGAAAGTGCTTGTGATACCATCGTTGCCAGCTCTGCTCCAAAGATCATCAACTTACTCTTACAAAACCAAAGTGCAACTGTAGTTTGTACCGAAATTGGCTTCTGTGGTAACTCTTCATCAGGTAATAACAACCATTCATCATCTGAAGAATCTTCATCATCTTCCCAACCATCATCATCTTCTGAATCATCAGAATCAAGTTACTCTGGTTCAATGACTGGTGCTTCATCTGGTTCAGCTTCAGGTTCAGGTTCAGGTACATCTGGAAACATGAAAATTTACATCAAATAAATTTAATAATTAAATAATTTAAGTTGTAAAAAGAAAAAAAAAAAAAAAGTAATAATAAAAAAAAATTAAAAAATTAAAAAAATATATATTTTTAGATTCGTGGGAAAATTTTCCCACTTTTTTCTTTTTTCAAAATTTTTTTTTCTTTTTTTTTTTTTTTAATTTCAGACCTCTTTTCGATTTTATTTGAAAATTTACAAAAAAGCAAGATATTTTTTTTTTTTTTCTTTTAATTTTATTTTTTTTTTTTTTTTTTTTTTTTAAAAAATTATTTTAGTTCATCACAATAAAATTAGTTTTTTTTTTTTTTTTTTTTTTTTTAATTTCGATTCCAATCAAATATAAAAATGTAACTATAACTTTTTTTTCGATTTCTTTTTTTTATCAAAAAAATAAAAAAAAAAAAAAAAAAAAATAATAAAAATTATTGTTTGAAATAAAAAAAGCTATTTTTTAAAAAATTTAAAAATAATAATATTTTATATAATTTGGTTTTTGGACATTTTTTTTTTTTTTTTTTTTTTTTTTTAGTAATTTATCAATAGAAAAAATATTAATCAAAAAAAAAAAATCAAAAAATCAAAATCGAAATCAAAAAATCAAAATAAAAATAAAAATAGATAAAGGATGAAATATTTAAAGGGTTTAATTTTAGCTTTAGTAGCTTTATCAAGTGTTAATTCATTAAATATAAAAGATGATGCTGAATGTATGCTTTGTAATGTTATAGTTGATGAAGCTGAGGCATATGTTGCACAAAATTTTAACTCCACTGAAATTTCTTCAATCCTCAGTGAAAATTGTCAATTACTCCCAAGCTTCCAAGACGTATGTATTGGTATTGTTGATGAATATACACCAACCATTATTAAATATATAATTGCTAAAGAATCACCAACAACCATTTGTGAACAAATTAATTGTTGTGATTCATCATCATCATCATCATCATCTCAAGACTCTTCATCATCAAATAATGACTCTTGGTCAGAATTTGGTTCATCATCTCAAGATTCTTCATCATTCGAAAATAATTCATCATCTGATAATTCTCAATCTAATACTGGTGCTTCAACAGGTACATCTGGTCATAGTTTGTAAATTAAACATTAAACTCCTTTTTAATAAATTAACCTTTTTATTATTATAAATTGTTTTTTTTTTATTGATTTTTTTTTTGTTGATTTTTTTTTTTTTTAATTTTTAACACTTAAAAAAAAAGGTTTTGGGAAACTTTAAAAAAAAATATCTAAATTTCCCAAAAACTATTTTTACCATTTTTTTATTTTTTTTATTTTTATTTTTTTATTTTTTTATTTTTATTTTTATTTTTTTCAAAACGATTTTTTTTTTTTCAACATTATTCAAAACAGAAAATTCAATTTAATTTGTTTGCAATTATTTATTTATATTAAAATTTTATTTATAATTTTTTTATTTTTGTATTAGATAAAAAATAAAATAAAAAAAAAAATGATGACTAAAGTTTATTATTATTGTTTTATTATATTTTTATTATTTATTTCAATGATAACATTATCAAATGGTGCAAAAGATATGGAATCAAATGAACCAAGCAATTTAAACTTTTATGAATTAACAGAATCATTAAAAGAATCACCAGCATGTACAATTTGTGAATACTTTGTTAATGAAGTTGAAGTATTATTATCAAGTAATACTAGTCTTTCAAAGATAAATCAAACTTTAGAACAAGATTGTGGTTTATTTCCATCATTTGTAGAGACATGTTTAGAGGTTGTTATAAAGTATACAACATTGATGATCAAATATATTGAACAAAAAGAAACAGCAATTTACATTTGTGATAATCAATTTAATTTATGTGATAGTGGTAGTCAATCAGATTCAACAGATTATGATTCCTCAAATTCATTTACAGGTTCTTATAATTCAGGTTCATCAATTTCATTTTCTTCAGATTCTTCAAACCCATCATCTGGTTCAGGTTCTATAACAGGTTCAATGACAGGTTCTGGTTCAGGTTCAGCTGGTCCATTTTATTAAAGTTTTTTTAAAAAAAAAAAAAAATAATAATAACAATAATAATAATTTATATTTAAATTAAATATAAATTATATAATATCTAATATTGTGTATATAAATAAATTATTTATTAATATAAAAATTTAAAAAATATAATCAAGTGAAAAGTAGTAACAAAACGATTGAGTTGACCTTACAACAATTATTTCACCAAAAATATATAATCAAAAAAAAAAAAAAAAAAAAAAAAAAAAAAGAATATATATTATTATTTTATTTATTTATTTATTTATTTATTTATTTATTTATTTATTTATTTATTTGATTTATAATATATACATATTTTACAAATTAATATAAGGACATGGATTAATATTAAAATCTCTAGAATAAATATATTCAATTATGGAATAGATTATTCTTAGGGAGGTATTGGTTTGATTTATTTCTTGAGAACACTCGATGACATCACCATTTCTTTTTAATTTTAAATAACATTTATCATTGATAACTAGATGATTTTGAGGTTTCCTTTTAAATCCATCTTTGAATTTATTGAATAATTCAAATCTTTTAAGTTCATCTTGAGTAGGAGATAAAATAACCATTGAGTTGTGAGAATAATAATCATGTTTACGGATACCAAAGTCATATATACCAGCACAATCCTCAACAAAATATTTTTGTTTAGATGATATTGGTAATTTATAACCTTTACCACCTCTATTATTATTATTATTATTATTATTATTAACTGATGAACTATTAGTTTCTTTATTAATACTCCAATTAGAATTAATATCATATATTATTTTTGCACCAGTTAAAAATACAGGATATTTGTTTAAGGAACGTTTATTTGAATAAATAAAATCTTTACATGAATAATTCCATTGAATTTCTTTTGCCTTAAATTGATCAATAGTTAAGGGATCAATTCCACTACCAACATAAAGACCATAATCATCATTTTCCCTATGATACATTAAATTTGATAATTCCGTAATAATTATAGATGGTACTTTTTGATTTAAAAATTTAATAATTTCTTCATTTAATGATAATTCATTATTATTATTATTTATATTATTATTAATGTCATTATAATAATAATTTGATGACAATGTTTGTGGTATTTGAATATTTGGTTGTGGTGAACCATCATTGGTATTATTATTATTATTATCATCATCATTTATCATTGATAAATAATTTTCAATTTCTAAATTTTCAATAAATTGTTTTTGATAATTTTGATTATGTTCAATATGAACTAAATTAATAAAAAGATCAATTCTATGAATATTTAATTTAATTTGATTAATGAAGTTTTCCATGCTTCTTGTATTTACTTGAAAATTGATTTTAATTATTGATAATCTTTCTAAACTTGATTCATAATCAGTTTTTTTAAATTTTTCAATAAACTTTTTCTTTGCAATTAATGGAAAACGTGTTGTAATTGTTACATTGAAACCAAATTTTAAAAATGATTGAGCCACATCGAAACCCACACCAACTCTACCACCTAAAATAACGATATTCATTTGATTGAGTAATAATCTAAAGTTTGGATAAAACATTGGAAAAATGGAACCTTTTTTTTTTTTACACTCGTGGCAATTATCCAATGAACATTCATTGGATGATCGATCAATCTTGAAAACTTGTTTTGGCATTTCAAGCATTTCAGTAGTATTACATAGATTACATTTCCTCAAAAGTTTCATACCTAGTTGTCTAAATTTTACAATTGGAAATTTGAATGATAAATCATGAAATTCATTGAGATTAGAGTGATTTTGACCTTTAGCCCTCATTAGAGAATACACATCATTAGTTATTAAATAATCAGAGTCTTTTGATATATCCAATAACCATCGATTAAATTGAGTTAATAACATTAAAGTTCCAGATTCAAAAACAACACTGGGTCCATAATCTCCAAATAGATGTTCATAATCTAAAAATGATTCGATTGGTGTGTTTGTTGATAGTTTAAAGAATTTTTCAACAAATGGTAAATCTGGACCAATGTTTCCCGCTTTTATTATCATTTGAAGAGAGTTTTCAAATGGTTGAATCCCAGATTGATTATCCTTTGGACAATAATTATTAATAATATTATCAAAACCACGAATTGTATACTTATTGATTCTTGATATATCTAAACCCGGTGCGATATAGTTAATTCTATTATTGAATGATCTAACTGTTCTTGGTAGCATATAAACATTATCACCATCATAAACACTTGAACAACAATCGAAGTCGAAATAAAAGATTATATCTTGAATTGATCTATAAAGAGTTAACATAATTTGAATTTGTCTATATGGATATTTTGATACTAATGAAATTGCATTTGTGGTTCTTATAAATGTATAATCATCCTTATTAAAATTAACATCTTTTTTTAAATTATTTAAAACTTGATTCGCAACTTGTCTTAACTTTTCTTCACCATTTATTAAATTATCAGTAATTATCCATAAATCAATATCTGATTCAAAATATGGTGATTTTATACCATGATATCTTTGAAATAATAATTCTCTAAATTTTGAACCTCTTTCAACCAATTCCATTAAATAATCAACTAAAATAATTGGCATTCTTGATTTATATAAAACTCTTTTAATTTGTACTAATTTTAAATATTCTCTTTTAATTTCAAAAGGTAAACTATCTAAACATGCCGTTATTGAACCACCTGCTACTACAACTTTTGTTTTATCATCACTACCACTACCACTACCACTGCCCCAACCAAAATCTTTATCAAATATTCCATTTGTAAAAACTGAAAAACATTTTTTAAATAATTCTAATGATGGTACGATTGAATAATCACCATTTTTTAATTTTCTATGAAATGGTTTTGGATTATCATCAAAAGCGATAGTGTCTCTTGCTAATTCTGATAATGATAAATTACCTTGATTACTTTTAAAGATTTCTTTATTACAATATAATTTTGGTTTTGTAAAAAAATGATTTTCATAAACTTCTTGATCATAAACTTTAATTAATTTTTGATAATTATTATTATTGTTGTTATTATTATCATTATTAAATATCATTGTTGATGTATCGGTTGTATTATTATTTCCAATATTAAAGATTGAATCTTTAATATATCCAAATTGAACTTCTTTATATTCTTCCAATGAAACCAATTGATTAACCATACCTATAGAATTTTCTAATAAACCAATAAGGTTACACATAAGGTGTATATATTTAACTTTTTTAAACATTTTTTTAATACAATTATCAATTAACATAATTAATTGATCATTATTATTGTTATTATTATTTTGATTATTATTATTATTATTATTATTATTATTATTATTATTATTATTATTATTATTATTATTATTATTATTATTATTATTATTATTATTATTATTATTATAATATAGTTTTAATTTTAATAATGTTTCAATATAGATATATTCTGTTTGAAATGGTTTTTTAAGTTTTTCTTGAACATGAGATCTAAGGAAAAGTTCAATTTCACTTAAATGTGATAATAAACACATTGATAATAATTTAACCCTTTTTTTAACTTTATCTTTGAAAAAATAATGATATAGTGGGGTATGTCCGACATCTGAATCTATATTTAATATGAATTCTTGAATTTCCTTATCATTTTCATTCTTTATTTCAATTGAAACCGATGGATTCAATGATGAGAGTAGATTATCCATTTCTTTCATTTTGTTAATTACATACTTTGATACTTTATATAACATATTAACTTTTGATTGTGAAATTTCCATTAAAATTTCATTAAATCTTTGTTTTTTATAATTTATTTTAAATTCATTATATTTTCTTTTATTATTATTATTATTATTATTATTATTATTATTATTATTATTATTATTATTATTATTATTATCATGACAAAAGGAAGATAAAAATAGTCTTACTTTTGGACCTAATGAATTAGGAGAAATTAGTAACATTAAATCTAAATTTTTTGGATGAGCTTTTGCACAAGAAAAAATAGGGGAGGAGTATTTATCTGATAAAACTGTATATTTTGAAATGGTTATCCCTGAGTAATCATAACCAAAATAAAAATTTTCAATTTGAATGATTGAATGAATAGGAGGTTCTTCAGATTGAAATTGGACAAAATATTGATAGACTGAATCTGTAATGCAAGATGTATTTCTTAATTATTATTATTATTATTATTATTATTATTATTATTATTATTATTATTATTATTATTATTATTATTATTATTATTATTATTAATATTATTATTATTTGATTTTTTTTTTTGTATAATGTAAATATTATAATGTAATAAGTTAGTTTTGAAATGAGTATATATATTTAATTTTGGAGAGAGGAAAAAAAAAAAAAAAAAAAAAAAAAAAAAACTTACAAATTATTAAAAAGCGGATGTTCCATACTTCCTAAAAATTGAAAAACTAGATTTAAATGTTTTATATTTTTTGAAAAAGAGCTTGTTAATGATGGTTTATTATTAAAAAATATTGAAAATTTATTGACTATTGAATTATCTTTATTTAAAAATAATGAAATTAATCTATCTATTTCAAAATTATTTTTATTTCTTGTTTGAATATAGGATTCAATTGCTTTTGTTTCATTTTCATTTGAGATTTTAATGAATTCTTCTTCAATTTCATATAAATTTTCAATATTTATTTCTTTTTCATCCAATTCTAGTTCTTCATTTTCTTTCATTTCTATTTGATTTAAATGGATTTTGAAAAAAAAGGTGTCTAATGGATTTTGAAAAAAAAGGTGGAGAAAAAAAAAAAAAAAAAAAAAAAAAAAAAAAAAATGAAAAAGTGAAAAAAAAAAAAAAAAAAAAAAAAAAAAAATAAAATCAATAATTGTTTTTATTTATGGAAAAAAAAAAAAATCTTGTAATTCGATATTTAAATTTTATATTCTGTCCACCATTTTATCTATTTTTTTAATAAAAAACAATAAAGTAAATATAAAACTAATAATACATCCATACATATTAGAACAACCACCACTATAAATTTGGAAAATAAAAAAATAAAAAATAATATCTTCTTTCAATTTTAATATTTTTATATTTTTAATATTCCAATATTTTACTTTTATTATTTACAATTTTTCAATTATTATTATTTTTCATTGACTTTTTATTTTACTTTTTTTTATTTTTATTTTTTATCTTTCCAAAAGGCAATACAACAAGTAATATAAGAAGATACTGTAATAAAGGGTAATAATGCAACTAATGGTCTTCTATCTCCATAATGTAGTCTATAAAGCGAAAAGGTTAATGCAATTGGAGTCGCAATAAAACTATATAGACATCCATACTGAAATCTGTTTTTGAATCTACCACTAAAAATTAAATTTTGTAAGAAACAAAAATAATATAATAACAATAAAAATAATTATAAAAATTATAATAATTTACCTATCATTCATCATTAAAGTTGCAAGTAATACACCTGTTCCCCATATTGGTGTTGCCACTAATGCAAGACCATATACTACCTTTAAAGAGGTATATAATGCTTCTTTATTTAACATTTAATTGGTTAATAAAATTTAATGATGTGGTGGTGGTTTTAAAAAAAAATAAAAAAAAAAATTATTGCGAAGGTAGTTTAAAAAAAAAAAACAAAAAAAAAAAAAAAAAAAAAAAAAAAAAAAATATTGTAAAATTGTGGATCTGATTTCAAATCAAGATTCACTTTTTTTTTTTTAAAAAATTAAAACCAAAAAATAAAAAAAAATAATAAAATTAAATATGTCACATTTTTGTATACTTAAAATTTTATTATTTTTTACAACTTTATTTATAAATTTTTTTATTTTTTTATTTTTTTTATTTTTATTTGTTTTTTTTATCACTAAAAAAAGCATTACAACAAATTACATATGTTGAAATTGGTATTAAAGGTAAATAAATAAAAAATGGTAATTTATGACCTTTGTGTATACCAACAACACTTGAAGCTAAACAAAAAGGAGTGGCCACTAAACTTTCTAAACATCCATTTTGAAATCTATCTTTATATGAATCACTATAAAATAAGTAATAAAAATAATAATAATCATAATAATAATAATATTAGTGATTGTGGAGAGAATAAACAAATAATTAATTGAAAATTATAATACCTGTCATTCATCATAAAAGTTGCAAGTAATGCACCTGAACCCCATACTGGTGTTGCCACCAACGCAAGACCATAAACTACCTTAACTGAAGTATAAACTGTGTTTTTTAAAGAAATTTTTGACATTCTATTTTTAATTAAAAAAAAAAAAAAAAAAAAAAGTCAAAAGTAATCATTTCTCAAATTTGCATTTAGCGAAAAAAAAAAAAAAAGAAAAAAAAAAGATATTTTTTGTTTTTGATTATCTCAATTCAAACAATAAATATAAATTTTTTCAAAGAATGGTAACAATCTCAGATTTGATTGATTTTTTTTTTTTTTTTTTTTTTTTTTTGATTTTTTTTTTTTTTTTATTAGAATATGCAAATTTGCTTTTTTATTAAAATTAGAACATCAACTTTTTAATCATTAATCTCAAAAATTAAAAAATATTTTGTCACTATAACAAATCTAGATGTAATAAAAAAAAAAAAAAAAAAAAAAAAATTAAAAATATAAAAAATAATAATTATACTACTACATTAATAATTAGATTTGATTTTTATTATTAAAATCAAATATCCATTAATGTAATAAATAAAAAATATATAAATTCTTTTAAAAAAATAAAAAAAAATTTATTACCTAATTTAATTTCAATTTCCCTTTTTTAATATATTTTTTTTATTTTTTATTTTTTAATTTTTTTTTTTATTTTTTTTTATATTTTTTTTTTAATTTTTTTTTTAAAATTTTTTATTTTACACCATTTTTTTTTTTTTTTTCCCAAAGTCAATAGTAAAAATGGATAATGATAAAGAAAGAGATAATAAACCAATTGATATAGAAAAAACGTCCACAAATAATAATAATAATAACAATATCAATAATAACAATAATAATAATAATAATAATAATAATACAAATAACAATGCACCTGCCAAATCCTCTGGTGGATGGTAAGAATATTTTTACATATATAAAATAAAAGAGAAAAAAAAAAAAATATATAGATAAAGAAATAAAAAATTAACACAAATAAAACAAAATAAAAAAATAAAATAGGGGGTTTTGGGGATTTAATAATATTATAGAATCAGTTCAAAAGATTAATATTATGGAGACTGTAACACAACAAGTTCAACAAATTCAACAAATGAATATTATGGAGACTGTACAACAAATGAATTCAGATTTAGTCGACACAATAAAGACTAAATCCGATCAAATGGTTAATCTATATAAAGAAGATTTAAAGGAATTTTCAAGTTCATTAATGACTGATACTTCTCAAATAATTCAATCTCAATATGATAATGTAAAACAATATATACCCGAAACCATATCAAATGCAGTAGAGGATTTTAGTAGCAATAACAATAATAATAACAATAACAATAGCAATAATAACAATAATGATAATAATAGTAATTTATCTTCAACACCACTTAAATCACCAGCAAATATATTATTAAAGAGTATTTCATTCTTTACATCTGATCCAAGTGATATTCAAGAGTTTGAACAATGGTCAGTAGAGTTTGGTGATGTAGATAATCATAATTTAGAGATAAATACAATACTATCAGGTGATGATGGTGTAAAAACTTTATACTTAAACTATGTACCATCAAAGATTTCTCATCAACAATTTTGGCTTAAATATTTTTATAAACAATATAAAACTCAAAAAGAGGAAGAAAAGAGACAATTAATCTTTCAACGTAAGTTTTTTTTTAAAAAAAAAAAAATAATAAAAACCATTACACCAAAATTATATTTATAATATAATTAACACTTATTCATTCATTCATTGTAGAAGTCTCACAATCAAAAGAAGAAGAAGAAGTTGGTTGGGATGATTTCGATGATAGTGAAAATTTAGATAACAATAGCAATATAAATAATAGCGATATTAACAACGATGTAAATGAACCAATTAATGTACAACAACAACAACAACAACAACAACAACAACAACAACAAAATAATGAAGAAATAGTGGATGGTGATGAAATATCAAATTCTGCAACTATTGCAACATCAATAACTACAACAACAACAACAACAACAGCCTCATCCTTTACAAATACAGAAAATAAATCAGAAGAATTCATTGATAGTGATGATGAATTGGATAGAGAAATTGAAAGAAAGTATCAAGAAGAACAAAGATTATTAGAAATAGAGAAACAAGAAAAATTAAGAAAGTCATTAAGCGCAAATTTTAATGATGTTAAAAAAGAAGAAGAAGAAGAAGAAGAAGAAAAAGAAGAAGAAGAAAAAGAAAATTTACAAGTTAATGAACAATTTGAAGAGAAACAAATAGAACAACCAATTGAACAATCAATTGAAAAACAAAATGAAGAACAAATAATAGAACAAATAATAGAACAAACAATAGAACAAAAAGAATTAGTTTTTGATAATGAAAATAATAATAGTAACATTCAAGCCAATGAAGATGATGAAGAGTTAGGTTGGGATTAAAAAACAAAAACATAACCAAAAATAAAATTAAAAATAAAAAAAACATAACCAAAAACAAAAAATTTTTGGAAATTGGGAAATAAAATTTCTTTATTAGTGTTTTTTTGAGCGAAAATATTTTTTAATTTTTTTATTTTTAATTTTTTTTTTTTTTTTTATTTTTTTTTTTTTTTTTTTTTTAATTTATTTTTTTTTTTATTTTTTTTTTTAAAAATTTTTTTTTTTTCAAGATAATTGAAAATTTTTTATATTAATTCTCTCACCAAATCACCTTAAAAAAAAAAAAAAAATTTATAATATCATTTTTATTATTTATTCGTATACATTAAACAAATATTAATAACTTCGTTTTTTACACATAAAAAAAATTAATAAAAATAAAAAAATATAATTTTAATAAAAAAAAATTACATATAAATATAAATAAAAATATTACCCCTAATTTTCACTATTGCACAAAAACTAAACAATAAATAAAATAAATAAATAAAATAAATAAATACATATATATATATATACAAAAAAATCTTTTAGGAAATGACAGATACTGAAAAAAGTTTTAAAGTTGTCCTTCTTGGTGAAGGTAATTTCATAGATTTAAAATAATAATAATAATAATAATAATAATAATATATATATATATTAAATATTTACTAATTTGAATCAAATTCAATAAATAGGTTGTGTTGGTAAAACATCAATAGTTTTTAGATATATAGACAATATATTTAACGATAAACATTTAATGACTCAACACGCAGGTTTCTTTCAAAAACATATAAATATAGGTGGTAAAAGAATTTGTTTGACAATTTGGGATACAGGTAATTTTATAATATATATATAACATATATATATTTACATATTTTTATTTATATTAAATATTCACTATATAAATGTACTAATATTATTTTTATTTTAACAATAACAGCAGGACAAGAAAGATTTCATGCACTAGGACCAATTTATTATAGAGGTTCACAAGGTGCACTTGTTGTTTACGATATTACAGATAATGATTCATTTATTAAAGCAAAAAATTGGATTAAAGAATTAAAAACTATGTTGGGAAATGATATCTCTCTTTGTATTATTGGTAATAAATGTGATCTAGAAAAAACTCGTGTC